>NC_069503.1:1160044788-1160104788 GCF_027579735.1 Bombina bombina
ACCTACTAGAACAGCTGAACTATATTTGGGGTTAATCAGAGGCACTTTAAATGATGGCAGGTGTGTACTGACTCCTATTTAACATGATTTTGAATGTGTTTGCTTAATTCTGAATTAATATCTCTATCTATCTCTATCATCTCCAAATGTCCTGTACCAAGCACCCTTGCTTAATGTTGATTTGCCCAGGTGCGGTGCATAAATACACATAAACATCAAAGTTAGAGACCGCACTCATAGGTCTTATAAATCCACCAAAGTGACTTTATTGGCAATAAAGTCACTTTGGTGGATTTATAAGACCTATGAGTGCGGTCTCTAACTTTGATGTTTATGTGTATTTATGCACCGCACCTGGGCAAATCAACATTAAGCAAGAGTGCTTGGTACAGGACATTTGTATGTATATAGTGTGCACACCCTTAAACTAATACTTTGTTGGAGCACCTTTTGATTTTATTACAGCACTCAGTCTTTTTGGGTATGAGTCTATCAGCATGGCACATATTGACTTGGCAAGATTTGCCCACTCTTCTTAGCAAAAACACTCCAAATCTGTCAGATTGCGAGGGCATCTCCTGTGCACAGCCCTCTTCAGATCACCCCACAGATTTTCGATTGGATTCAGGTCTGGGCTCTGGCTGGGCCATTCCAAAATTTTAATCTTCTTCTGGTGAAGCCATTCCTTTGTTGATTTGGATGTTTGCTTTGGGTCGTTGTCATTCTGAAAGATGAAGTTCCTCTTCATGTTCAGCTTTCTAGCATAAGCCTGAAGGTTTTGTGCCAATATTGACTGGTATTTGGAACTGTTCATAATTCCCTCTACCTTGAATAAGGTTCCAGCTGAAGAAAAACAGACCCAAAGCATGATGCTACCACCACCATGCTTCACTGTGGGTATGGTGTTCTTTTGGTGATATGCAGTGTTTTTGCGCCAAACATATCTTTTGTAATTATTGCCAAAAAGTTCAACCTTAGTTTCATCAGACCATAACACCTTTTCTCACATGCTTTTGGGAGACTTCAGATCTGTTTTTGCTAAATTTAGCTGGGCTTGGATGTTTTTATTCGTAAGAAAAGGCTTCCGTCTTGCCGTCTACCCCAAAGCCCAAACATATGAAGAATATGGGAGATTGTTGTCACATGTACTACACAGCCAGTACTTGCCAGATATTCCTGCAGCTCCTTTAATGTTGCTTTAGGCCTCTTGGTAGCCTCCCAGACCAGTTTTCTTCTTGTCTTTTCATCAATTTTGGAGGGACATCCAGTTTTTGGTAATGTCATTGTTGTGCCATATGTTCTCCACTTGATGATGACTGTCTTAACCGTGTTCCATGGTATATCTAATGCCTTGGAAATTCGTTTGTACCCTTCTCCTGACTGATACCTTTTAACAATGAGATCCCTCTGATGCTTTGGAAGCTCTCTGCGGACCATGGCTTTTGTGTACGACGCGACTAAGAAAATGTCAGGAAAGACCTTCTAGAACAGCTGAACTTTATTCAGGGTTAATCAGAGGCACTTTAAATCATGGCAGGTGTGTGATGACTCTTATTTAACATGGTTTTGAATGTGATTGCTTTATTCTGAACACAGCTACATCCCACATTATTTTAGTTTTTTTTTGTTTACTTCCCTCCACCTTAAAGATTTCAGTTTGTTTTTCAATTGAGTTATGTAGTTCATAGGTCACATTAAAGGTGTAAAAAGTTCTGAAATGATTTATCTTTGTCTAATTGTTTTACATCACAGAAACCTGACATTTTAATGGGTGTACAGACTTTTTATATTATCTAGCTATAAGAAAGCGCACGCCAAGGGATCCTTAAACAGGCACTTTTATTCAGTGAACGTTTTCGGACATAATAACAAAATTTGTGCACACTAAAAAACATTAAGAATAAACATTAAACCAAAAATAGGCCAATAATGAAGGAAGAACAGGAGTATATTAAACAGAAGTAGAACAATGGATTGTTGGTTTAAAGTATCCCATGTACCGCACTTTAAACCAACAATCCATTGTTCTACTTCTGTTTAATATACTCCTGTTCTTCCTTCATTATTGGCCTATTTTTGGTTTAATGTTTATTCTTAATGTTTTTTAGTGTGCACAAATGTTGTTACTGCTGACCGGACTCACGTTGCCCGGGATGATGACGTCACCTGTTTGGGTGCGGAGCTACCCGGGAGAGCGTGGATGCCCGGCCAGTTCACAATGGTGGTTTGCTGTATTTAAGGGGTGTTTGGTAAGTAATGTGTAACACTTTTTTGGTCTGAGGACGGACTATATTATGTCCAAAAACGTTCACTGAATAAAAGTGCCTGTTTAAGGATCCCTTGGAGTGCGCTTCCTTCTATATGTCTATATGCCTGTTTTGCTGCACCCAGGGCATTGGATCACCTGTTTTCTTGGAGTGCAAATATATATATACTACTTATGATGATAATCTGAAAGTATTTGTGTTGAGGGTTATTCAATTCCTTCTAGAGCACAACTACTTTAAATTCGGGGATGGCTTCTACCTACAGAGACGTGGGACCGCTATGGGGGCTAAATTTGCCCCTTCCTATGCCAACCTGTTCATGGGCTGGTGGGAGCGGTCCCACGTCTTTGGGGAACAGAATCCATTCAGGTCCAGTATCAAGACATACAAGAGATATATTGATGATCTCTTGTTTGTATGGACAGGAGGTACCGAAGCAAAGGCAGATTTCATCAATTATCTCAATAGGAACCAAGTCAACCTCAGATTTACTGCAGAATCAGGAACTGTGGAGATACCATATTTGGATGTAATCCTCAAAGGGTCAGTCTCTACAGGCAAAGTAACCACTGGTCTGTATAGAAAACCCATATCTTCCAATACTATCCTCCATGCAAAGTCCTCACATCCAAAACATACTGGTTTTGGTGTAGCTAAAGGCCAGTTCATCAGACTCAAGCGTAATTGTACTCTTGAGTCAGATTTTTTAGTTGAGGCGGATAAACTGAGGGATCAATTACTGGAGAGAGGGTATTCAAAAAAGACTATGAACAGGGCTTTGCTTGAAGTTAAGAGACTAGACAGAGATTCATTATTACAGGGTTCTAAAACCAAAAGCAATTACAGATTTCAGGAAGATAGACCCTGTTTTGTTACAACTTACAGTCCACAGTTTGAAGAAATATGCAATATTGTGAAAAGACATCTATCAATAGTGACAGGAGAAGATAGTCTAAAGGACTATGTGTCAAAAGGTTGCAGTTTTATCCCTAAGAGGGGAATAACATTAGGCAACATATTATCTCCATCTATGTTACCAAATAAGCTTAATAGAACCAGCAGCTGGCTTACTTCCAAAGGCCACTATAAATGTCATTTTTCACAATGCATAGCTTGTAATCATATGAGACCCACTAAACATTTCCAATCTTATGTAACCCAAAAGGTATTTGATCTGAGTGAGTGCACGAATTGTCGCACAAGATTTGTGATCTATCTTGCAGAATGCACCCAATGTAAATTACAGTACGTAGGGTGCACCTCCAGGGAGGTGCGCTCACGGATAAGGGAGCATCTTAATAATATTGAGCAAGAAATAGACTGTTCAGATCTTGTGCGACATTTCATACAAGAACATAACAAGAAAGTTGCCACCTTTAACTGGTGTGTAATTGAACGTATTAAAGTAGGTCCCAGGGGAGGTGATAAAACAGTGAAAATGTTTTATAGAGAGGCCTTTTGGATATTTTTACTGAGAACTAGGAAGCCTCAAGGGTTCAACATTAGTGGTGACATAATCAATTTTTGGCAAAAAGTATAAAGATAAGTGCAATTTGTAAATTTTCTAAAAGACAAGTAACATGTTTCCACTCATCCATGAGCCCTAGTGGGGTGTCTCATAGAGTAGAACAGAGTCCCTCCTAATAGACATGCATTAGTCACGAGAATTTATTTCTATTAAATACATTTAACATATACTTAATGTTTTAATGTTTTATTCTTGGCTAATTCGTCAATGCTCAAATAAACAAGGGTAAAATTCTGGTAACTTTGGTAATTTATCACATAAAATATTTATGTTTATGTTTATGTTTCTATTTATATTTGCATACTTGCATATTTGTAAATTGTATTCTATACTAATCACCATGTAACCACATTCATAATATATCCATTAACCCCAATATATGTTCCCTGTATCCACTCAAGGTCTGATTGTGTTGTAGAAATTTTTGTAACAGTGTTTTTCAATTAACTAGATTAGGATGGCTATTTAAGAGTAGATTAGCCATCAGTAAGCATCTACGATTAAGGCATTCTAGCCGAAACGCGTCAGATGCTACACAGCACTGCCTCTGTGCAGTTTTTTACTACCTGACATGTAGTTCCTGTGACTAAGAGGAATTAAAGTTTATTCATTATTCTACCTGAGGCTCGCTGGTTTTCTTTTTATGTTCGGATATATATATATATATATATATATATATATATATATATATATATATATATATATATATATATATATATATATATATATATATATATAATTTAAAGTCACGATAAGTCCATGGATTTCATCCTTGTGGGATTACACCTCCTGGTCAGGAGGAGGCGGCAAAGAGCACCACAGCTATAATATAGCTCCTCCCTTCCCTCCCACTCCAGTCATTCTCTTTGCCTACGTTAGTGATAGGAAGAGGTAAAGTGAGGTGTTAGATTAGATTCTTCAATCAAGAGTTTATTATTTTAAAGTAGTGCTGCTTTGTTCTAGGGTGTAGCCGTAGTCCATATCAGTCTCTTCAGTAGAGCTTTTGGTGGCTTTAGAGCAATGGGAACTGGTGGGACATAATTCTCACTGCGCCTCCCATATTTTTCTGCTACCCTTATCCTGATGGCCTAAGCAAGCTCTAACTCAGACCTTATCATTTTCCACAGGGCTATAGGAGGGAGAGGACCTCTTAAACCAGTTGGACTGTCCTGCTGTCGGAAAGCATTAAGGTATGTGCAGACTTTTTATTCTGGGGACTACTAAAAAACTTTATTTTGTATAATGCAAATGGAGCCTTTGGGGCATATTTATCAAGCTCTGAATGGAGCTTGATGCCCCGTGTTTCTGGCGAGCCTGCAGGCTCGCCAGAAACAGCAGTTATGAAGCAGCGGTCACAAAGACCTGTGAGCAGGCGGACAGACATAGCCGGAAATCAACCCGATTGAGTACGATCGGGTTGATTGACACCCCCTTGCTGGCGGCCGCGAGTCTGCAGGGGGCGTCGTTGCACCAGCAGCTCTTGTGAGCTGCTGGTGTAATGCTGAATACGGCGAGCGTATTGCTCGCCCTATTCAGCGAGGTCTGTCGGACCTGATCCGCACTGTCGTATCAGGTCCGACAGACCTTGATAAATTGAGGCCTTTGACTTGGGACTTCTGGCTCTCTAGGTATGGAGGGTGCTCTTATGACAGTGCAATGTACAGGCACTGGGGCAGGGAGAAAGCTGAAAAATAGCTTTGTCACTATCATTAATTTTTATGCCGATCGGACTGTGTAGTTATTAACGACCACGAAGGGCAGGGCCAGCATTTCTCGCGCTTTGTACTTTCACTGCGCATTTTCATATAGCCGGCATCCGGAGAAGGTTCCAGTTTAACTGTGAGGTTCATCGGCTATCAGGCTTGCAGGACAGTGACGTCCTTTCTTTGCTCTAGAACCGCATGTTTTTTTACTAAACAAGCAAGCGGTTGTTAGCGCTCCTGAGTCTTGTACTTCTGCACCAGGAATTGCAGCGGGACCGGTCGGCAGGTAGGTGCCTCAGCAGAGCTGCTGAGGCGTAGAGGTGTTTGAGTGTGTGTTAAAAAGGTTTTTTTTTTAGCTAAAGTGATACGTTTTTTGTTTGAAACAGGAAAGTTGTTGCATTCAAAATTTAAAGGCACAGTATCCTGTTATTTTTCTTTATTTCAAGTTTACTAAGTAATCTGTTTTTTTTGTGTATTAAAAAAATTGTACTTTATTGTCTGCTCTCTAAAATGGATTCAGAAGCTGTGCATAATGTTACTTGTGCCATGTGTTTGGATGCCATTGTGGAACCACCGGTTCCTTTTTGTCCCTCATGTGTTGAGAGTGCTTTAAGTTTTATAGAGAAAAAAAAATTTCATACTCAAACTTTTTCAAAGGCGGATGCTTTTCAGGAGTCTGATGAGATGCAGAGTATGCTGCAGCTTTCTCCCCAAGCGCCCCAACCTTTAACGCCCGCTCAAGCAGTGCCCTGTACTTCTTCTCTAGCTTCTACGGCAGTTACGTTAAAAGACATAGCTGCGGTTATGTCTTCTACACTTTCTGATGCGTTATCTGCCTTTCCTATACTTCAAGGCAAACGTAAAAGGAAGGACAACTATGTGGTCAATGAAGTTTCTGATGCTATGGTGGCAATCTCGGATGTACCCTCTCAGGGATCTGAAATGGAGGGTATGGAGGTTCTATCGGAAGGTGAAATTTCAGACTCAGGGAGTTCCTTACCTTTGACTGATTCAGAAGTTGTCTCTTTCAGGTTTAAACTAGAACACCTCTGCCTGTTACTCAGGGAGGTCTTAGTGACTTTGGACGACTGTGACTCCACTTTAGAAATCGAGTAAGTTTGACAAATACTTTGAAGTTCCTTCTTACTCAGATGTTTTTCCAGTTCCCAAGCGAACTTCGGAGATTATTTCTAAGGAATGGGAGAGACCAGGTATTCCCTTCTCTCCTTCTCCTATTTTCAAGAAGATGTTCCCGATAGCTGACACTGTCAGGGACACTTGGCAGACGGTTCCTAAGGTGGAGGGGGCTATTTCCACCTTGGCCAAACTAACTACTATTCCTATTGAGGATAGTTGTGCCTTCAAAGACCCTATGGACAAGAAGTTGGAGGGTCTACTTAAAAAGATCTATGTTCACCAGGGTTTGCTATTGCAGCCGGCTGCGTGCATCGCTACGGTCACTAGTGCGGCAGCTTATTGGTTCAATGCTCTTGCGGAGTCTCTTAAGACTGAGACTTCTTTAGAGGAAATCCAGGATTGGATTAAAGCTCTGAAATTAGCCAATTCTTTTATTACAGATGCTTCTCTGCAAATTACTAAATTGGCTGCTAAGAGTTCAGGTTTTTCTTTTCTAGCCCGCAGAGCCTTATGGTTGAAGCCTTGGTCTGCGGATGCATCATCCAAGTCTAAGCTCCTGGCAATTCCTTACAAGGGAAAGACCTTGTTTGGTCCTGGCTTGAAGGAAATTATCTCTGACATCACGGGAGGCAAGGGTCACCTCCTTCCTCAAGATAAAAGAACCAAGCAGAAAGGACGACAAAGTAATTTTCGTTCCTTTTGAAATTTCAAGGGAAATTCCTTCTCTTCTTCCTCTAAACAGGAAGGAAACTATTTGCAATCTAAGTCTACTTTGAGACCCAACCAATCTTGGAACAAGTGTAAACAATCCAAGAAACCTGCTGCTGATTCCAAGTCAGCATGAAGGGTTTGCCCCCGATCCGGGACCGGATCTGGTAGGGGGCAGACTTTCCTTCTTCGTTCAGGCTTGGGTGCGGGATGTTCAGGATCCCTGGGCTATAGAAATAGTGTCTCAGGGATACAAACGGGAGTTTAGAAATTCTCCTCCCCAAGGAAGATTTCTTCTTTCAAGATTATCTGCAGACCAGATAAAGAGAGGCGTTCTTACATTGTGTAAGAGACCTCTCTTCCATGGGAGTAATTTGTCCAGTTCCAATACAGGAACAGGGGCAGGGTTTTTATTCAAATCGGTTTGTAGTCCCCAAAAAGGAGCGAACCTTCAGACCTATCTTAGACCTCAAGAGTCTAAACAAGTTTCTCAGAGTTCCATCATTCAAGATGGAAACTATTCGTACCATTCTTCCATTGATCCAGGAGGGTCAATTTATGACGACAGTGGATTTAAAGGATTCATATCTACATGTTTCTATCCACAGAGATCATCACAAGTTCCTGAGGTTTGCCTTTCTGGACAAACACTTTCAGTTTGTGGCTCTTCCTTTCGGTCTGACCATGGCACCCAGAATTTTCACAAAGGTTCTAGAGTCTCTGCTGGCGGTTCTAAGACTTATCTGGACAATATTCTAATCCAGGCGTCATCTTGTCAGCAAGCAAGGTCCCATACCGACATAGTGCTATCCTTCCTGAGAACTCACGGGTGGAAGGTAAATCTGGAAAAGCGTTCCCGAAGACAAGGGTGTCCTTCTTGGGAACTCTAATCTATATCCATGAGAATTTTTCTGACAGAGGTCAGAAAATCAAAGATTCTGGATACATGTCGAGCCCTTCAGTCCACTCCTCAGCCGTCAGTGGCTCAGTGCATGGAGGTAATCTGATTGATGGTGGCGACAATGGACATCATACCGTTTGCTCTGTTTCACCTCAGGCCTCTGCAGTTAAGCATGCTCAGGCAGTGGAATGGAGATTATACAGATTTGTCTCCTCGAATAACCCTGGTACAGGAGACGAGGGACTCTCTTCAATGGTGGTTGTCTCTGGATCATCTATCCCAGGGGACATGCTTTCGCAGACCTTCATGTGTGATTGTGACAACGGACGCCAGCCTTTTAGAATGGGTAGCAGTCTGGGGCTCTCTAAAGGCTCAGGGAGTATGGACTCGGGCAGAGTCTCTCCTTCCTATCAACATCCTAGAGCTGAGGGCGACGTTCAATGCTCTTCGGGCCTGGCCTCAGTTGGCTTCAGCCCAATTCATCAGATTTCAGTCGGACAACATAACGACAGTGGCTTACATCAATCATCAGGGCGGAACGAGGAGTTCCTTAGCGATGACCGAAGTAGCCAAGATAATCCAGTGGGCGGAGGCCCATTCTTGCCATCTGTCAGCGATCCACATCCCAGGGGTGGACAACTGGGAGGCGGATTTTCTGAGCAGGCAGACCTTTCATCCTGGAGAGTTGGAACTCCATCCGAAAATATTCTCCAGCCTGATTCTCGTCAGAATGCCAAGCTCCCGAGATACGTGTCCAGGGACCCCCAGGCGGAACTGATAGATGCCTTGGCAGTTCCTTGGTCCTTCAGCCTAGCATATCTATTCCCCCTGTTTGCTCTTCTTCCCCGGGTTATTGCTCGAATCAAACAGGAGAAGGCATCAGTGACTGGAAAACGTAAGGGTCAGAAAGCTACGGCTACCTCTCTTTCTTTTTGGCTGAAGAGTATCATCCGTTTTGCATATGAGACTGCTGGACAGCAACCTCCTGAAAGAGTTACGGCTCATTCCACTAGGGCTGTTGCTTCCTCATGGGCATTCAAAAATGAAGCTTCTTTGGAACAGATTTGCAAGGCTGCAACTTGGTCCTCTCTTTACACTTTTTCTAAATTTTACAAATTTGATACCTTTGCTTCGGCTGAGGCTGTTTTTGGGAGAAAGATTCTTCAAGCAGTGGTGCCTTCTGTTTAGGTTCCCTGTCTTGTCCCTCCCTTATCATCCGTGTACTCTAGCTTTGGTATTGTATCCCACAAGTAAGGACCAAATCCGTTGACTCGAGTCTTTAAAAAGAAAAAATGTATACTTACCTGATAAATTTTTTATTTTTAGACACGATGAGTCCACGGCCCGCCCTGTTCTATGAGACCGGTTATTATTTTGTTAAACTTCAGTCACCTCTGCACCTTGGCTTTTCCTTTCTCTTCCTAACTTCGGTCGAATGACTGGAGTAGGAGTAAAGGGAGGAGCTATTTAACAGCTCTGCTGTGGTGCTCTTTGTCTCCTCCTGCTGACCAGGAGGCGTAATCCCACAAGTAAGGATGAAATCCGTGGACTCATCGTGTCTAAAAAGAAACAAATTTATGAGGTAAGCATAAATTTTCTTTTTGCACCCAGATGGTAAATCGCCATAGAACAGGCTAACAATGGTATTGAGCTGGTTGTTCGTTCCTGTGAGTGCACTTCTCTCTGCGTGTGTGGGGCTATGTATGTACAGGAGAGTTAGCACTCACACTTCCAAGGTAGCAGCCAGATTGTCAGGAACAAAAATATCTGATGGAGGGGACGGTTTGATCCCCGAAACGTCACAATAAATGTCACAATTTTGACAGTCCAGCTGGTGCGGATCTACGTATGCACGTGTGTGGGGGTGTTGCGTGTGGGGGTGTTGCGTGTATGTAATGTATACAGTACTTTAGAATTACACTACACATTTGAGTTTATCACATACATAGTAGCTTTGCTCACAGCATTCATTTGTGATTGCATATAGCGTGTGTTACTGTGTATACTGCCCTCACTGCAGCCAGTTACACTTTGCTTTTTTCTCCTGCAGGTGAGGAACGGCCACATAAAGCGGATAACGGATAATGATATTCAGTCGCTGGTGCTGGAAGTAGAAGGGACTAATGTGAGGTAATGGCCACATCTATCTGTTGTCACTGGGTGGTTGTGCATACAAGGGATAGTTTTGATTATGTATTTATCAGTACTGGGTCATTACCCTGCACGTCTTACTGGTGCACATGGCTGTCAGCAGCAAATGCTACCTTACAGTGTAGGAATTTCATGCTGCTAAATCTCACTTTGAAATGGATTCAGCACTTCTGAATTAAAAAGGTTCTTTAGGTCATTTGCATTGAGAAGTTGTTTGGTTACAGGGTAGGAACAAGTTAAAAAAAAAAAAAAAAAAAGTCAGACAGCCTAAGATACAAACAGTCAATAAGGGGGTGAGCAGAACAAAGTAAATGTTAGAATGCTGTAAACTTACCTCAAGTTAGCAAAAAGGCACCAAAGTGCTACACATGGCAGTTAATGTTCCCGAGGGTCCTTGTAAGGCCGTGCACTGCAGTATGTGTAGTAGGGAACGCATCCATACACCTGACTGTAGGGAATCCCTGGTAGTGCAGAACAGTGACCAGGAGCGTAGTATTTGTGCTGTACATATGTAGTTAGAAAGGAACGCATCCTTACACCTGACTGTAGTTAATCCCTGGTAGTGCAGAACAGTGCACTGGGCGTAGTATTTGTGCTGTACATGTGTAGTTAGAAAGGAACGCATCCGTACACCTGACTGTAGGGAATCCCTGGTAGTGCAGAACAGTGCCCTGGGTGTAGTAATTGTGCTGTACATGTGTAGTTAGAAAGGAACGCATCCGTACACCGGACTGTAGGGAATCCCTGGTAGTGATATTATTTCTACTATACATGTGTCGTTTTCTGTTCAGCCATATTAGCGCTGTCACACAGTGTAATCTTCCTGTCAATAAGGAAATTCTCTCTTCTCTAGCACCACATACATCACGTGCCCAGCTGATCCGAAGAAGACTTTAGGCATTAAACTGCCATTCCTGGTCATGATTATCAAGAATCTAAAGAAATATTTTACTTTTGAAGTTCAGGTGAGATGTTGTCCCTTGTGCCAATGTTTTCTCTGTAGGCTGTGAGGTACAATGGGTGACTAAGATGTGCTATGGGACCCAGTGACATACAAGAGGGGTTTGTCCTCCTGCACGACAGCGCAGCACTGAGCTATGAGACGTGGTGTGTCACCTGTAAGAGAGAGATGGACCCCATGTCCTATAGCTCCCTCCTGTCTGTGTCACCTGCAGGGGAGGGACAGACCCCATGTCCTATAGCTCCCTCCTGTCTGTGTCACCCTGCAGGGGAGGGACAGACCCCATGTCCTATAGCTCCCTCCTGTCTGTGTCACCTGCAGGGGGGGGACAGACCCCATGTCCTATAGCTCCCTCCTGTCTCTGTCACCTGCAGAGGAGGGACAGACCCCATGTCCTATAGCTCCCTCCTGTCTGTGTCACCCTGCAGGGGGGGACAGACCCCATGTCCTATAGCTCCCTCCTGTCTGTGTCATCTGCAGGGGAGGGACAGACCCCATGTCCTATAGCTCCCTCCTGTCTGTGTCATCTGCAGGGGAGGGACAGACCCCATGTCCTATAGCGCCCTCCTGTCTCTGTCACCTGCAGAGGAGGGACAGACCCCATGTCCTATAGCTCCCTCCTGTCTGTGTCACCCTGCAGGGGGGGACAGACCCCATGTCCTATAGCTCCCTCCTGTCTGTGTCATCTGCAGGGGAGGGACAGACCCCATGTCCTATAGCTCCCTCCTGTCTGTGTCATCTGCAGGGGAGGGACAGACCCCATGTCCTATAGCGCCCTCCTGTCTGTGTCACCTGCAGGGGAGGGACAGACCCCATGTCCTATAGCTCCCTCCTGTCTGTGTCACCTGCAGGGGAGGGACAGACCCCATGTCCTATAGCTCCCTCCTGTCTGTGTCACCTGCAGGGGAGGGACAGACCCCATGTCCTATAGCTCCCTCCTGTCTGTGTCACCTGCAGGGGAGGGACAGACCCCATGTCCTATAGCTCCCTCCTGTCTGTGTCACCTGCAGGGGAGGGACAGACCCCATGTCCTATAGCTCCCTCCTGTCTGTGTCACCTGCAGGGGAGGGACAGACCCCATGTCCTATAGCTCCCTCCTGTCTGTGTCACCTGCAGGGGAGGGACAGACCCCATGTCCTATAGCTCTCTCCTGTCTGTGTCGCCTACAGGGGAGGGACAGACCCCATGTCCTATAGCTCCCTCCTGTCTGTGTCACCCTGCAGGGGAGGGACAGACCCCATGTCCTATAGCTCCCTCCTGTCTGTGTCACCCTGCAGGGGAGGGACAGACCCCATGTCCTATAGCTCCCTCCTGTCTGTGTCACCCTGCAGGGGAGGGACAGACCCCATGTCCTATAGCTCCCTCCTGTCTGTGTCACCTGCAGGGAATGGACAGACCCCATGTCCTATAGCTCCCTCCTGGCTGTGTCACCCTGCAGGGGAGGGACAGACCCCATGTCCTATAGCTCCCTCCTGTCTGTGTCACCTGTAGGGGAGAGACAGACCCCATATCCTATAGCTCCCTCCTGTCTGTCGCTGTGTCACCTGCAGAGGAGGGACAGACACCATTTCTTTCATGTAATTGGCAAGAGTCCATGAGCTAGTGACGTATGGGATATACAATCCTACCAGGAGGGGCAAAGTTTCCTAAACCTCAAAATGCCTATAAATACACCCCCCACCACACACACAACTCAGTTTTTACTAACTTTGCCTCCCTATGGAGTTGGTGAAGTAAGTTTTTGCTTGATTTTCTTCTGTGATATGCTTTTCTCAGTATTTTGAAACCCGATTCCTCTCAGAGTACAGTGTTTGTCAGAGGGATGTGAAGAGAGTATCACCTTCATAGGTTCTCTGTTATCGGTTGTTGAGATTCATCTCGTACCTCCCTTTTCAGATCGACGATATACTCTCATATTCCATTACCTCTACTGATTTGGATATCTGCTATATGTGGATGGGTGTCTTTCGCCAAGTATGTTTTCATTACTTAAGACACTCTCAGCTATGGTTTGGCACTTTATGTATTAATATAAAGTTTTAAATATATGTATTGTACTTATATTTGCCATGAGTCAGGTTTATGTATATTTCCTTTTGCAGACTATCAGTTTCAAAATTGGGAAATATATTTAGGAAGTTCTTACCTGGGGTATAGTCTTTTCTTCAAATTGACTGTTTTTCTCCTGTTAAGTGTGGTCAGTCCACGGGTCATCATTACTTCTGGGATATTAACTCCTCCCCAACAGGAAGTGCAAGAGGATCACCCAGCAGAGCTGCTATATAGCTCCTCCCCTCTACGTCACGCCCAGTCATTCTCTTGCACCCAACTAATAGATAGGATGTGTGAGAGGACTGTGGTGATTATACTTAGTTTTATACCTTCAATCAAAAGTTTGTTATTTTAAAACAGCACCGGAGTGTGTTGTTCCTTCTCAGGTAGAATTTGAAGAAGAATCTACCTGAGTTTTTGTATGATTTTAGCCGGCGTAGTTCATATTGCTGTTCTCGGCCATCTGAGGAGTGAGGTAAACTTCAGATCAGGGGACAGCGGGCAGGTTAACCTGCAAAGAGGTATGTAGCAGCATATTATTTTCTGAGAATGGAATTGACTAGAAAATACTGCCATACCGATATAATGTAAGCTCAGCCTTAAATGCAGTAGTAGCAACTGGTATCAGGCTGTCATTTATGTATATTTACACTTCAGTATTCTGGGGAATGGCACTTCACTGGGATAATACTGTATGCATAAGACTTTAGCCTAACTTGCAGTGGGAACGACTAGCAACAGGCTTTCTAATGACATTTCATTTATTTGATGTTAAACGTTTTTGCTGGCATGTTAAAATCGTTTAATTATCTGAGGTACTGGGTGAAAAATTGTTTTGGGCACTGTTTTTTCCACTTGGCGGTCGTTTTATTTAATTTGAGACAGTTTACTGATCTCCCTCACTGTTGTGTGTGAGGGGGAGGGGCCTATTTTGGCGCTTTTGCTACGCATCAGAAAATTCAGTCACAAGTCTGTTTCCTTCCCTGCATGATCCGGTTCGTCTCTACAGAACTCAGGGGTCTTCAAAAGTTAGTTTGAGGGAGGTAATCACTCACAGCAGACCTGTGAGATTGTGCTTTGACTGTGATAAAAAACGTTTATATTCTGTACATTTTTTCTGCTATTCAGGGTTAGTTATCCATTGCTAATGGGGGCAATCCTTTGCTAAAATTGTGTTTTACCGGAAAGAATTTGATGTTATAGTTACTCCGGTTTATTATTACTCAACTGTCATAACTTTTTTTTCTGTGCTTCTTAAAGGCACAGTACGTTTTTCATATTATTTGTAAATTGCTTTGAAAAGTATTTCCAAGTTGCTAGTTTATTTGCTAGTGTGTTAAACATGTCTGACTCAGAGGAATATCTCTGTGCTATATGTGCTAAAGCCAAAGTGGAGCCCAATAGAAATTTATGTACTAATTGCATTGATGCTACTTTAAATAAAAGTCAATCTGTACAAATTGAACATCATTCACCAAACAACGAGGGGAGAGTTATGCCGACTAACTCGCCTCACGTGTCAGTACCTGCATCTCCCGCCCGGGAGGTGCGTGATATTGTAGCGCCGAGTACATCAGGGCGGCCATTACAAATCACATTACAGGATATGGCTAATGTTATGACTGAAGTTTTGTCTAAATTACCAGAACTTAGAGGTAAGCGTGATCACTCTGGGGTGAGAACAGAGTGCGCTGTTAATAATAGGGCCATGTCTGATACTGCGTCACAGTATGCAGAACATGAGGACGGAGAGCTTCAATCTGCAGGTGACGGTTCTGATCCCAATAGAATGGATTCAGACATTTCTAATTTTAAGTTTAAACTCGAAAACCTCCGTGTACTGTTAGGGGAGGTATTAGCAGCTCTGAATGATTGTAACACCGTTGCAATCCCAGAGAAATTATGTAGGCTGGATAGATACTATGCGGTACCGGCGAGTACTGACGTATTTCCTATACCTAAGAGGCTTACAGAGATAATTACTAAGGAGTGGGATAGGCCCGGTGTGCCCTTTTTCCCCCCCTCCTGTTTTTAGAAAAATGTTTCCAATAGACGCCACCACACGGGACTTATGGCAGACGGTCCGTAAGGTGGAGGGAGCGGTTTCTACTCTGGCTAAGCGTACCACTATCCCAGTGGAAGATAGCTGTGCCTTTTCCGATCCAATGGATAAAAAGTTAGAGGGTTACCTTAAGAAAATGTTTGTTCAACAAGGTTTTATATTGCAACCCCTTGCATGTATTGCGTCTGTCTCGGCCGCGGCCGCTTTTTGGTCCGAGTCCCTGGAAGAGACTCTTGACTCAATAACTATAGATGAGATTTCAAGCAAGCTTAAAACACTTAAGCTAGCAAATTCATTTGTTTCAGATGCCGTAGTACATTTAACAAAACTTACGGCTAAGAATTCCGGATTCGCCATTCAGGCACGCAGAGCACTGTGGCTAAAATCCTGGTCAGCTGACGTTACTTCTAAATCTAAATTACTTAACATACCTTTCAAAGGGCAGACCTTATTCGGGCCCGGTTTGAAAGAGATTATCGCTGACATTACAGGAGGTAAAAGCCATGCCCTGCCTCAAGACAGAGCCAAACCTAAGGCTAGACAGTCTAATTTTCGTTCCTTTCGTAATTTCAAGACAGGAGCAGCATCAACTTCCTCTGCTCCAAAACAGGAAGGAGCTGTTGCTCGCTACAGACAAGGCTGGAGACCTAACCAGTCCTGGAACAAGGGCAAGCAGGCCAGAAAACCTGCTGCTGCCCCTAAGACAGCATGAATCGAGGGCCCCCGATCCGGGAACGGATCTAGTGGGGGGCAGACTTTCGCTCTTCGCCCAGGCTTGGGCAAGAGATGTCCAGGATCCCTGGGCGTTGGAGATCATATCTCAGGGATATCTTCTGGACTTCAAATCCTCTCCCCCAAAAGGGAGATTTCATCTGTCAAGGTTGTCAACAAACCAAATAAAGAAAGAGGCGTTTCTACGCTGTGTACAAGATCTTTTACTAATGGGAGTGATCCATCCGGTTCCGCGGTCGGAACATGGACAGGGGTTTTACTCAAATCTGTTTGTGGTTCCCAAAAAAGAGGGAACCTTCAGGCCAATCTTGGATTTAAAGATCCTAAACAAATTCCTAAGAGTTCCATCGTTCAAAATGGAAACTATTCGGACAATCCTACCCATGATCCAAAAGGGTCAGTACATGACCACAGTGGATTTAAAGGATGCTTACCTTCACATACCGATTCACAAAGATCATTACCGGTATCTAAGGTTTGCCTTCCTAGACAGGCATTACCAGTTTGTAGCTCTTCCATTCGGATTGGCTACGGCTCCAAGAATCTTCACAAAGGTTCTGGGTGCTCTTCTGGCGGTACTAAGACCGCGAAGAATTTCGGTAGCTCCGTACCTAGACAACATTCTGATACAAGCTTCAAGCTTTCAAACTGCCAAGTCTCATACAGAGTTAGTACTGGCATTTCTAAGGTCGCATGGATGGAAGGTGAACGAAAAGAAGAGTTCTCTCTTTCCAATCACAAGAGTTCCCTTCTTAGGGACTCTTATAGATTCTGTAGAAATGAAGATCTACCTGACAGAAGACAGGTTAACAAAGCTTCAAAATGCATGCCGTGTCCTTCATTCCATTCAACACCCGTCAGTGGCTCAATGCATGGAGGTGATCGGCTTAATGGTAGCGGCAATGGACATAGTACCCTTTGCACGCCTACATCTCAGACCGCTGCAATTGTGCATGCTAAGTCAGTGGAATGGGGATTACTCAGATTTGTCCCCTACTCTGAATCTGGATCAAGAGACCAGAAATTCTCTTCTATGGTGGCTTTCTCGGCCACATCTGTCCAGGGGGATGCCATTCAGCAGGCCAGATTGGACAATCGTAACAACAGACGCCAGCCTACTAGGTTGGGGCGCTGTCTGGAATTCTCTGAAGGCTCAGGGATCATGGACTCAGGAGGAGAGTCTCCTGCCAATAAACATTCTGGAATTGAGAGCAGTTCTCAATGCCCTTCTGGCTTGGCCCCAGTTAACAACTCGGGGGTTCATCAGGTTTCAGTCGGACAACATCACGACTGTAGCTTACATCAACCATCAAGGAGGGACAAGAAGCTCCCTATCGATGATGGAAGTATCAAAGATAATTCACTGGGCAGAGTCTCACTCTTGCCACCTGTCAGCAATCCACATCCCGGGAGTGGAGAACTGGGAGGCGGATTTCCTAAGTCGTCAGACTTTTCATCCGGGGGAGTGGGAACTTCATCCGGAGGTCTTTGCCCAAATACTTCGACGTTGGGGCAAACCAGAGATAGATCTCATGGCGTCTCGACAGAACGCCAAGCTTCCTTGTTACGGGTCCAGATCCAGGGATCCGGGAGCGGTCCTGATAGATGCCTTGACAGCACCTTGGACCTTCGGGATGGCTTATGTGTTTCCACCCTTCCCGATGCTTCCTCGATTGATTGCCAGAATCAAACAGGAGAGAGCATCAGTGATTCTAATAGCTCCTGCGTGGCCACGCAGGACTTGGTATGCAGATCTAGTGGACATGTCATCCTGTCCACCTTGGTCTCTGCCTCTGAGACAGGACCTTCTGATCCAGGGTCCCTTCAAACATCAAAATCTGATTTCTCTGAAGCTGACTGCTTGGAAATTGAACGCTTGATTTTATCAAAACGTGGTTTTTCTGAGTCAGTAATTGATACCTTAATACAGGCTAGGGAGCCTGTTACCAGAAAGATTTACCATAAAATATGGCGTAAATACTTATATTGGTGCGAATCCAAAGGTTACTCATGGAGTAAGGTTAGGATTCCTAGGATATTGTCTTTTCTACAAGAAGGTTTAGAAAAGGGTTTATCCGCTAGTTCCTTAAAGGGACAGATTTCAGCTCTGTCCATTCTTTTACACAAACGTCTGTCAGAGGTTCCAGACGTTCAGGCTTTTTGTCAGGCTTTGGCCAGGATTAAGCCTGTGTTTAAAACTGTTGCTCCACCATGGAGTTTGAACTTAGTTCTTAATGTTTTACAGGGTGTTCCGTTTGAACCCCTTCATTCCATCGATATCAAGCTGTTATCTTGGAAAGTTCTGTTTTTAATGGCTATTTCCTCGGCTCGAAGAGTCTCTGAGTTATCTGCCTTACATTGTGATTCTCCTTATCTGATTTTTTTATTCAGACAAGGTAGTTCTGCGTACTAAACCTGGGTTCTTACCTAAGGTGGTCACTAACAGGAATATCAATCAAGAGATTGTTGGTCCATCTTTGTGTCCTAATCCTTCTTCGAAGAAGGAACGTCTCCTACACAATCTAGATGTAGTCCGTGCCCTGAAATTTTATTTACAGGCAACTAAAGATTTTCGCCAAACTTCTTCCCTGTTTGTCGTTTATTCTGGACAGAGGAGAGGTCAAAAAGCATCTGCTACCTCTCTATCCTTTTGGCTGCGTAGCATAATACGTTTAGCCTATGAGACTGCTGGACAGCAGCCTCCTGAAAGGATTACAGCTCATTCTACTAGAGCTGTGGCTTCCACTTGGGCCTTTAAGAATGAGGCTTCTGTTGAACAGATTTGCAAGGCTGCAACTTGGTCTTCTCTTCATACTTTTTCCAAATTTTCCAAATTTGACACTTTTGTTTCTTCGGAGGCTGTTTTTGGGAGAAAGGTTCTTCAGGCAGTGGTTCCTTCCGTATAAAGAGCCTGCCTGTCCCTCCCGTCATCCGTGTACTTTAGCTTTGGTATTGGTATCCCAGAAGTAATGATGACCCGTGGACTGACCACACTTAACAGGAGAAAACAAAATTTATGCTTACCTGATGATAAATTCCTTTCTCCTGTAGTGTGGTCAGTCCACGGCCCGCCCTGTTTTTATGGCAGGTCTAAATTTTTTAATTATACTCCAGTCACCACTGCACCCTTTGGCTTCTCCTTTCTCGTTGGTTCTCGGTCGAATGACTGGGTGTGACGTAGAGGGGAGGAGCTATATAGCAGCTCTGCTGGGTGATCCTCTTGCACTTCCTGTTGGGGAGGAGTTAATATCCCAGAAGTAATGATGACCCGTGGACTGACCACACTACAGGAGAAAGGAATTTATCAGGTAAGCATAAATTTTGTTTTTTCATTAAATTTTGCGGGCAAAATTAGGCTCACGAGGTCGCAAAATGCTGATATTTATTGCGTCATTTTTGGCGCAAGAATTTTTTTGGGGCAAAGGTACGTTTTGGTGATGCTAATTCATCATTTCTGGCGTCTTAGTTGACGACAGGTTTCCTTGCACAAGGTTGCGTCTGCAATGACGCGAGTTGTGTAATTTCCGGATGTTGTTGGCGCCAAATTTATTTTGTGTTGTGCGTCATACTTGGCGCCAAATAATTGAATTATTTAAACTCCACTTCATATATGCCTCTTGACTTTTTTTATGATCAGAGGGCTATGCTGTTTGCATTTTGTTTTCAGATTTCTTAAAAAGCCATATAAGAAAATTGATAATTTTGCTTTATATGTTGTTTTTTTCTCTTACGTTTGCAAGATGTCTCAATCTGATCCTGTCTCAGAATTTTTGGGTCTGTGTATTCAGGTTAAAATCTTTAAATTTTTTTTTTAAATCCTTATCCTTCCAGTTAGCATAGGTTGCAATGTATATACATTGCAGCCTTTTGTATATATTTGTATTAAAAGACTGTGGGTGTATATATATGCTATATGCTTGTATGCATTGAAACAATTGTTTGTTTGTTTGTTTGTTGTTTTTTTTTTTTTTTTTTTTATTTATTTTGCATTTATTTATTTTTGCATATATATATATTTCTTAGATAGATTGGAAAAATGTACTTCATGCACAATCTGTTTCCAGATTTATTATTAATTATTGATGTGACTATGATTACACATGTTAGGATTCAATGATTTTCATAAATTGTCAAATTTTTAAGCTCTCATATACAGCGGATTGTTTAAGTTTAGAATTTACACATGATTGTATTTATTACACTTTGCAATGGGAAATTGTTATCCCGTTTTATAGAATGTGAAGAGAGTTGGATTTAGCTTCACTCCAGGTATGGTTTTAATTATATTTTTTAACCAATCAGGTAACAGGAACCAGTATATAAGACTGGTGCACACCTGAGACTGTAGCTACGATTACGGCTTCATTGCCGAAACATGTCAGCAGACAGTCACTGGAGTGAAGCTATCTCCACTCGCTATCTAGCTTGAGATTCCTGTATCCCTGGAGGGAGAAAGATTTTTAATTGCAATAAAGAAAATCTACATTTACCACCGGCTGTTCGTGCACCTCATTTGAATTTGTTTGTCCTCAGAGGGCTATGCTGTTTGCATTTTTTTTTTTCAGATTTCTTAAAAAGCCATATAAGAAGAAAATTGATAATTTTGCTTTATATGTTGTTATTTTCTCTTACGTTTGCAAGATGTCTCAATCTGATCCTGTCTCAGAAACAACTGTTGGAACCCTGCTGCCTGATAACAGTTCTACCAAAGCTAAGTGTATCTGTTGTAAATTAGCGGAGATTATATCTCCAGCTGTAGTATATAACAGTTGTCGTCATAAACATTTACATGCAGAGAATGTATCCATTAGTAATAGAACAATGCCTGTTGTTCCTTCAACATCTAATGTACATGATATCTTTGTGAATATATAAGATTTTATTGCTGATGCGATTCAGGAGGCTTTGTCTGCTATTCCGCCTTCTAATAAACGTTAAAGGTCTTTTAAAACTTCTCATAAAGTTGATGAAATTTCAAATGACCGACAACATACCGAATTATTATCCTTTGATGAGGATCTATCTGGTTCAGATCCTACCTCAGATATTGACACTGACAGATCTACTTATCTCTTTAAGATGGAGTATATACGTTCCTTGTTAAAAGAGTTGTTGATTATAAACAATTTGCCCAACTTTTAGCCCCGTATCTCACAACGCTTTTCCAATCCATTGATAACAAACAACCTTGGTCAAAACAAGCCTTAGAAGCTCACATTATTGTGATCCTGAAGACAGATAAGTACCCAACTAGACCTGAAAGCTATCGCACTATCTCGCTGCTTAATACAGATATTAAGTTATATGCAAAAATCTTAGGTTCACAAATTAATAAAATTCTCCCTCAACTAATCCACCCTGACCAATCAGGCTTCGTACCCAAGAGAGAGGCGCGAGACAACACGATTAAGGCTCTTCACCTTATAGAACACTCCAGTCGGTCGAAACAAGAATCAATATTAATTTCAACAGATGCCGAGAAAGCGTTCGACCGACTGGACTGAAATTTCTTGAGATTATGCTTGAATGCTTTCGCATTAGGACCTAAGATAATAGACAGGGTCTTCAGCCTTTACTCGCAGCCTACAGCTTGGGTTAAGGCTAACGGTACTCTCTCTGAAAGTTTCAGTATACTGAATGGAACGAGGCAAGGTTTCCCCCTGTCCCCACTCCTATTCGTGTTCTCAATGGAAGTATTAGGCGCACATATTAGAGGGAATTCAGATATCAAAGGTATACAAGTGGGTTCTTGTTCTTACAAGGTTACAATGTATGCGGACGACGTCCTGGTCCTTCTCACATCCCCAGAAACATCCGTCCACTGTTGGCGGAATTTCAGACTTTCGGTAACCACACAAATTTTTCCATAAATGCACAGAAGTCTGAGATCCTCAACATTAGTATGCCCCATAGGGACTTCTCAAGACTTAGCTTATCTTGCCCATACAATTTGAAATCTGACAAGATTAAATACTTGGGAATCTACCTTGCTTCATCTAGTAATAAAATATTTAAACATAACTATCTCACTTTACTACATAAACTGCGGAAAGACTTTGACACTTGGAAAGACAAACCTCTATCGTGGTGGGGGCTTATGCAAGCTGTTAAGATGACCACACTTCCTCAGATCCTTTATATCCTTCAGGCAGCCCCCATCCATCTTCCCAATTCCTACATAACCCAGACGCAAGCACTGATTAATTCTTTCATTTGGGGTGGGATCAAACCCAGGATCAATAGAAAACTTCTCTACCTACCACTAGGTTCGGGGGGGATGGGACTTCCATCAATCTCACAGTATTACAACGCGGTCTTCCTCCAGAGAATCTTAGAATGGCACAATTATCACTACTCAAAACCACGGGCGACAATAGATGCCTCCCTTTTGAGTACACAAGAAATTGGTCCACTTTGTTGGATTAAACGCGCAAATAGACCCACAATAACGAAATGTTCTCCCTTATACTCCCACATATTTAAAACATGGGATCTAATTTGTATTAAGTGGAAGGGGATAACGTCCTTTCCCCTCACCAATGACCCCGATACCTATAAACGCAGAATTTACAGGTGGGATTATACCTAACGATTTACCAGATGAGGAACTAGGGTACACAATCCCATTAGCTAGGTTAACTGTAAAAGGCAAACTAAAAGAACGGGCTTGTCTGAAAGATGTAGCGGATGGTCATTTCACACCTTGGCTTAAATATGCTCAACTAACACACCTTGTAGGTACATCCCCCATATAAACGGGACCTACTTAGAGAACCCACCAATTTTGAACAGTTATGCTTACTGAACACTCCCCCAGTAGACCTCTGTCGCTTGTTAAAAAATTGTTGGACGCCTCCTCCACCCCTACTCTCCCTTCTTTTGCACCGCAGTTGCGTAGGGAATTGGGAATCACTTTAACGGAGGAGCAGTGGAAAAATATATTCCGTTACACGCACAAATCATCGCACTCCCCCAGAGTACTAGAACCGAATCACAAAATCCTTTTCTGGTGGTACCTCACCCCGAACAGGATCAAACAAATCTACCACAATGCTAATGCCTCTTGCTGGAGGGGGTGCGGGGAAACCGGTACCATGACTCATATCTGGTGGAGTTGTAACCACATTGCTCCTTTCTGGGGAAATATAGAAGCACACTTTAAGAAAATATTCGGGGATTCGTTTAAATTACATCACACCACAGCACTCCTCAACCATAAGATAGGTAAACAGTGTAAAATTAGATGGAAACTGCTACAGATGGGTCTCAACAGTGCTAAATTTTTAATAGCTAGAAATTGGAAACCCCCACGCATACCTACACTACAAGAGTGGATTCATAACACTTCGGAGCTTCTCTCCAATGAAGAATATTCATATTTTAAAATGGGAAATATGGCCTTCTTTCAGGAGGTCATCTTCTACTGGGAGTCCACAACACATACCTTATTGCGGCAGTGCCCCTGAGGCGCCTCATACCCCCTTCCCCCTCTTATAGTCCAGCTGGGCCACATCTTAAAGCACTTTCCCCCCCTTTCCCCCCCCCCCCCTTTTTCCTCCACTTAGTCTTTACCTTATCCTTTCTCTTTCATCACTCTCCTCCCCCTCTCCCTCCCTTTCTGTTCTTTACTTCCTTTGTTCATCTCTACCTGAGCGGTTTCTCTTGATTTTGGGGTCAAACTCTCGGTTTGCGCAGAATTATGTAGATACAGAGCTGTAGAAAAATTTGTTATATGTTCTATCAGTTTAGAAACTAGAGTTTACCACTTATGGATCTTTGTTCCACCATACTGAAAAATTGATAATTTTGTTTCCTGTCTGGACATTTAGAGAAAAAGCCTGTATTATACCAGGACTGAGAGAGTTCCACAAGAACTACCTTCACACTCACATTCTGGACTAACTCTGCGGACACTTGAGTATCATTAGTTATGAGTGGATGCGTGAATTGTGTAACACACCCACTATGCATAGACCCCATTGTTTGCTTTGTTTGCTTTATGGATTTTCTTGATGATGTATGTGTAATTTTTGTTTCATTTCTATCTTCCAATAAAGCTTTGGAAAATTAAAAAAAAAAAGAGGTGTTGATTACTTTGGATATTGAGGAATCTAGTCCTCTTGATACTAAAACTAGTAAACGTTTAAATTCTGTTTATAAACCTCCTGTGGTTACTCCAGAGGTTTTTTCCAGTTCCTGATGCTATTTCTGATATGATTTCAAGGGAATGTGATAGGCCTGGTACTTCTTTTATTCCTTCTAGGTTTAAAAAGTTGTATCCTTTGCCAGCAACTAGATTGGAGTTTTGGGAGAAAATCCCCAAAGTTGATGGGGCTATTTCTACTATTGCCAAACGTACTACTATTCCTATGGAAGATAATACTTATTTTAAGGATCCTTTAGATAGGAAAGCTTATTTATTTTCTGGCTATATTCTTAGGCCTGCTATATCTATGGCTGATGTTGCAGCTGCATCAACTTTTTGGTTGGAAAGCTTAGCGTAACAGGAAAAAAATCCTGATTTGTCTAGCATTGTTCGCTTGCTCCAACATGCTAATCATTTTATCTGTGATGCTATTTTTGATATCCTCAAAATTGATGTTAAATCTATGTCTTTAGCTATTTTAGCTAGAAGAGCTTTGTGGCTCAAATATTGGAATGCTGACATGGTATATAAGTCTAGATTACTATTACTATCTCTTTCTTTCCATGGTAACAATTTATTTGGTTCTCAGTTTTATTCAATTATTTCAACCGTCACTGGGGCTAAGGGAGTTTTTTGCCTCAGGATAAAAGATCTAAGGGTAAATCTAAACCACCTAATCGTTTTCGTTCTTTTCAACAGAATAAGGAACAGAAACCAATCCTTCCCCCAAAGAATCTGGTTCTAATTGGAAACCTTCAAGTTGGAATAAATCCGAGCCTTTTAAGAAACTAAAGCCAGCCCCCAAGTCTGCATGAAGGTGCGGCCCTCATTCTAGCTCAGCTGGTGGGGGGCAGATTAAAATTTTTCCAAAACATTTGGGCAGATTCTATCCAAAATCAGTGGATTCAGAGTATTGTCTCTCAAGGGTATCGAATAGGATTCAGAGTAAGATCTCCTGTGAAGATTTTTTCTCCCATGTTCCAGCAAATCCAGTGAAGGCTCAGGCTTTTATGAAGTGTTTCAGATCTAGAGTTTTCAGGGGTAATTGTACCAGTTCCGTTTCAGGAACAGGGTCTGGGGTTTTATTCAAATCTATTCATTGTCCCAAAAGCCAGTTCTGGATTTGAAAATTTTAAATCTTTTGGAAGAGTGCCAACTTTCAAAATGGTGGCTATAAAGACTATTCTGCCTTTTGTTCAGCAAGGTCATTATATGTCCACGATGGACTTACTGGATGCATATCTTCATATTCCGATTCATCCAGACCACGATCGGTTTCTGAGATTCTCTTTTCTAGACGAGCATTAACAATTTGTCGCCTAGCGACCACTCCAAGAATTTTTTCGAAGGTTCTCGGTGCCCTACTCTCTGTAATCAGAGAACAGGGTATTGCAGTGTTTCCTTATTTGGATGATATCTTGGTACTAGCTCAGTATTTACATTCTGACGAATCTCACACAAATCAACTAGTGTTGTTTCTTCAAAGACATGGTTGGAGGATCAATTTACCGAAAAGTTCCTTGATACCTCAGACAAGGGTCACTTAGGTTTCCAGATAGTTTCAGTGTCCATGACTCTGTCTCTAACAGACAAGAGACGAATTAAATTGGTTTCAGCTTGTCGAAACCTTCAGTCTCAATCATTCCCTTCAGTGGCTATGTGCATGGAAGTTTTAGGTCTCATGACTGCAGCATCAGACACGATCCCCTTTGCTCGTTTTCATATGAGACCTCTTCAGCTTTGTATGCTGAATCAATGGTGCAGGGATTATACCAGGATATCACAATAAATATCCTTAAATCCCAATGTTCGACTCTCTCTGACTTTGTGGTTAGATCACCATTGTATAGTTCAAAGGGCTTCTTTTGTTCGTCCAACCTGGACTGTAATCACAACAGAGAATAGTGTATCCAGGCGCCAACAAATGGAGGCTAAGGTTAAAGTATATCAATATTTATTCAAGATAATACTTCTCTAATATACAGTTGAGTAGTTAAAAACTTGTTAAGACAATTTAAAACAATAATATGGTGATTAAAATCTATCAGAGACGCATGGATCCACGCTAAAAGAATTAAATTAAAAAACAATCTATAATCTTAAACTTTAAGCAGGGTATAAATATACAATTTCAACAATGTGTGTTTGTTAAACAATTTGGTGTGATGGTGTGTGTGAGCATCTGCTCTACACTGTGTTTGTGATGCGAAGTAAAATAGTGAACATTGTGTCTTAAAAGACAATAACAGAAAATCAATAACAAAAAATCAATCTTGTGAAAAAAACAATCAATCTTGTGAAAAAAACCAATCTTGTGAAAAAAACAATCAGCAAACAGTCCTGTGAGCAAAAAATAGTCCTGTGAGCAAAAAGTAATAGTAGTAGATAGACAGTCCTGTGATCAAAAAATAATAATCCTGTGCAGAAATAAAAATAAAAATAGGAAATCAATTCAGTTGAAAACAAAAACTCGCTCCTGTGCGAGAGAAAAATCACTTCTGTGTGGCAAATATCCAGAAAAACGTGATGTGTGTATCGGAAGAAAAATGTTGAAAAAACGTTGCAAGAAATGAAATGATAAAAAACAGATGATAAAAAACAGTGCTCTGTGGAGACTGAGCTCCAAGCTGAAAGTAAAAACAATTTGCTAGAAGTAACAAACAAATATGCCGATCGTTAAAAACCTGTGGGGAAAAAATAGATACAATGTGTAGATAATTTTTCAATCGTACCCTCCTAGTGGAATATAGCTTACCAGGTCTACGCGTTTCGGCCTTATCTAGGCCTTTATCAAGACTAATGGTAAGCTGGTAGTTTGGGCCTTATATAGAGAACTCCAATCCGTGACCGGAAGTGCCAATTTTCTGTGACTTCCGGTTTTGCGTTGTGATAGTTGTCTCTATATATATATATATATACTTATTTTATGTAAGTGAAGTCTTATATATCTAGTGGTATATCATCTTATATAATGCCACAAGGGGTTTGTTTGGGGCACCCTTGGGGTATTTTACTCTTTCTTAACCTCCGTTTGCTTGATTACGTCACTTCCGGTTGGGGATAACTGGCCAAATCGTGCCTAAATTTCACTGTTAGAGACCAAAATTCTGGTCAAACCTTTATTATTATTTGTAATTATTTTGTTATATAATCATAATTGATCAGGATCCATTTATTTCGATCTCTTATATCTATTAGTTTTAGTTCCGATTTCCGGACGACCCCATTGGATGTGACGTCACCACTGGTTTACATTGATGATTGGTTTAACTAGTATGGCCCTATCAGCAAAGAGTGTGGTTTGTGTAAGAAGAGGGGAAGTTCAACTGGTATCTCTAATTCTGCCTATTGGGAATAGATACTTGCTGACGATAACTGGCGGAGATTGAATTTCTAAAATTGTATAAGTTACGAAAGTTAATAAATCACCTTTTACGTTTCCGTATACGTTTCTCATATATTTCAGAGTGGGGTTAGGTATTATCAGTATTGCCTTGTATTCATCAAATAAAAACTTTATATTATTTGCCTATGTCTGCGTAATTTTTTGTGTTAGATTAATCCTTTCTATTGTGTATGTGAAATTTCTCCTATAGTGAATCGTTAGTTTATTTAACATATAGTCTATATTGATGTGTTCTTTTATGTTGTATATGTGAACATTCATCCATAGCTAATTGCTATTATAATAGTTCATTGCTATTATGGATGAATGTTCACATATACAACATAAAAGAACACATCAATATAGACTATATGTTAAATAAACTAACGATTCACTATAGGAGAAATTTCACATACACAATAGAAAGGATTAATCTAACACAAAAAATTACGCAGACATAGGCAAATAATATAAAGTTTTTATTTGATGAATACAAGGCAATACTGATAATACCTAACCCCACTCTGAAATATATGAGAAACGTATACGGAAACGTAAAAGGTGATTTATTAACTTTCGTAACTTATACAATTTTAGAAATTCAATCTCCGCCAGTTATCGTCAGCAAGTATCTATTCCCAATAGGCAGAATTAGAGATACCAGTTGAACTTCCCCTCTTCTTACACAAACCACACTCTTTGCTGATAGGGCCATACTAGTTAAACCAATCATCAATGTAAACCAGTGGTGACGTCACATCCAATGGGGTCGTCCGGAAATCGGAACTAAAACTAATAGCTATAAGAGATCGAAATAAATGGATCCTGATCAATTATGATTATATAACAAAATAATTACAAATAATAATAAAGGTTTGACCAGAATTTTGGTCTCTAACAGTGAAATTTAGGCACGATTTGGCCAGTTATCCCCAACCGGAAGTGACGTAATCAAGCAAACGGAGGTTAAGAAAGAGTAAAATACCCCAAGGGTGCCCCAAACAAACCCCTTGTGGCATTATATAAGATGATATACCACTAGATATATAAGACTTCACTTACATAAAATAAGTATATATATATATATATATATAGAGACAACTATCACAACGCAAAACCGGAAGTCACAGAAAATTGGCACTTCCGGTCACGGATTGGAGTTCTCTATATAAGGCCCAAACTACCAGCTTACCATTAGTCTTGATAAAGGCCTAGATAAGGCCGAAACGCGTAGACCTGGTAAGCTATATTCCACTAGGAGGGTACGATTGAAAAATTATCTACACATTGTATCTATTTTTTCCCCACAGGTTTTTAACGATCGGCATATTTGTTTGTTACTTCTAGCAAATTGTTTTTACTTTCAGCTTGGAGCTCAGTCTCCACAGAGCACTGTTTTTTATCATCTGTTTTTTATCATTTCATTTCTTGCAACGTTTTTTCAACATTTTTCTTCCGATACACACATCACGTTTTTCTGGATATTTGCCACACAGAAGTGATTTTTCTCTCGCACAGGAGCGAGTTTTTGTTTTCAACTGAATTGATTTCCTATTTTTATTTTTATTTCTGCACAGGATTATTATTTTTTGATCACAGGACTGTCTATCTACTACTATTACTTTTTGCTCACAGGACTATTTTTTGCTCACAGGACTGTTTGCTGATTGTTTTTTTCACAAGATTGGTTTTTTTCACAAGATTGATTGTTTTTTTCACAAGATTGATTTTTTGTTATTGATTTTCTGTTATTGTCTTTTAAGACACAATGTTCACTATTTTACTTCGCATCACAAACACAGTGTAGAGCAGATGCTCACACACACCATCACACCAAATTGTTTAACAAACACACATTGTTGAAATTGTATATTTATACCCTGCTTAAAGTTTAAGATTATAGATTATTGTTTTTTAATTTAATTCTTTTAGCGTGGATCCATGCGTCTCTGATAGATTTTAATCACCATATTATTGTTTTAAATTGTCTTAACAAGTTTTTAACTACTCAACTGTATATAAGAGAAGGATTATCTTGAATAAATATTGATATACTTTAACCTTAGCCTCCATTTGTTGGCGCCTGGATACACTATTCTCATTTGATTATATCTAGGTGGCAGCTAGGTACCACCATCATCCGGGCACACAAGGTATAGTTTGGCGCTGAGATATACGTACACTTATGTAATCACAACAGATGCAAGTCTTTCAGGATGGGGAGCTTTCTGGGGATCTCTGACAGCACAAGGGGTTTGGAAATCTCAAGAGGCGAGGTTACCAATCAATATTTAAGAACTCCGTGCTATTTTCAGGGTTCCTCAGGTTTGGCCTCTGTTGAAGAGAGAACCATTCATTTGTTTCAGACAGACCATATCACAACTGTGGTATATGTCAATCATCAGGGTGGGACTCACAGTTCCCTAGCTATGAAAGAAGTATCTTGGATACTTTATTGGGTGGAATCCAGCTCTTGTCTAATTTCTGCGGTACATATCCCAGGTGTAGACAATTGGGAAGCGGATTATCTCAGCCATCAGACTTTACATCCGGTGGAGTGGTCTCTCCATACAGATGTGTTTTTTCAGATTGTTCATGATGTGAGGTCTTCTAGAAATAGATCTGATGGCTTTCCATCTAAACAAGAAACTTCCCAGGTACCTGTCCAGGTCCAGGGATCCTCAGGGTCGGTGGATTTGTTAGCAGTTCCTTGGTTTTACCAACCTGCTTATATCTTCCCGCGTCTAGTTCTTCTTCCAAGAGTGATCTCCAAGATCATCATGGAACAATCATTTGTGTTTCTGGTAGCACCAGCATGGCCTCACAGGTTCTGGTATGCGGATCTTGTCCGGATGTCCAGTTGCCAACCTTGGCCACTTCCTTTAAGATCAGACCACCTGTCTCAAGAACCGTTTTTCCATCAGGATATCAAATCGTTAAATTTGAAGGTATGAAAATTGAACGCTTAGTGCTTAGTCATAGAGGTTTCTCTGACTCAGTGATTGATACTATGTTACAGGCTCGTAAATCTGTTTCTAGGAACGTTTATTATCGAGTTTGGAAGACTTATATTTCATGGTGTTCTTCTCATAAATTCTCCTGGCATTCTTTTAGAATTCCTAGAATTTTACAGTTTCTTCAGGATGGTTTGGATAAAGGTTTATCTGCAAGTTCCTTGAAGGGACAAATCTCTGCTCTTTCTGTTTTATTTCACAGAAAGATTGCTAAGCTTCCTGATATTCACTATTTTGTACAGGCTTTGGTCTGTATCAAGCCTGTCATTAAATCAATCTCTTAACTTGGTCTTGAAGGCTTTACAGGCTCCTCCTTTTGAGCCTATGTATTCTTTGGATATTAAACTACTTTCTTGGAAAGTGTTCCTTTTGCTAGAAGAGTTTCCGAATTATCTGCTCTTTCTTGCGAGTCTCCTTTTCTGATTTTCCATCAGGATAAAGCAGTTTTGCGGACTTCATTTAAATGTTTACCTAAGGTTGTGAATTCTAACATTAATAGAGAAATTGCAGTTCCCTCTTTTTGTGTCCTAATCCTAAGAATTGTTTGGAGAGATCCTTAGATTCTCTGGAGCTTTGAAAAATTATGTTAAAGCTACTAAAGATTTCAGGAAGACTTCTAGTTTATTTGTTGTCTTTTCTGGTTCTAGGAAAGGTCAGAAGGCTTCTGCTGTTTCCTTGGCATCTTGGTTAAAGTTTTTGATTAATCAGGCTAATTTGGAGTCAGGTCAGGCTCCGCCTCAGAGAATCACAGCTCATTCTACTAGATCAGTTTCCAATTCATGGGCTTTTAAGAATGAAGCTTTAGTTGATCAGATTTGCAAAGCAGCAACTTGGTCTTCTTTGCATACGTTTACTAAATTCTACCGTTTTGATGTATTTTCCTCTTTGGAAGCGGTTTTTGGTAGAACAGTTCTTCAGGCAGCTGTTTCAGTTTGATTTCTCTGCTTATGTTTTAATTTTTTTCTTTTCAATTATGAGAAACTTATTTTTTTGAATGTGGATTTAATTTTTTCAGCGGAAAATGGCTGTTTTTTTTTTAATCCCTCCCTCTCTAGTGACTCTTCTGTGGAGTACCGCATCTTGGGTATTACTATCCCATACGTCACTAGCTCATGGACTCTTGCTAATTACATGAAAGAAAACATAATTTATGTAAGAACTTACCTGATAAAATCATTTCTTTCATATTGGCAAGAGTCCATGAGGCGCACTTTTTTTTATTTTTTATGGTGGTTATGATTTTTTGTATAAAGCACAATTTTATATTCCAGTTCCTTTTTTTGATGCTTTTTACTCCTTTATCACCCTACTTACTTGGCTATTCGTTAAACTGAATTGGGGGTGTGATGAGGGGTGTATTTATAGGCATTTTGAGGTTTGGGAAACTTTGCCCCTCGTGGTAGGATTGTATATCCCATACGTCACTAGCTCATGGACTCTTGCCAGTATGAAAGAAATTAATTTATCAGGTAAGTTCTTACATAAATTGTTATCCTATAACTCCCTCCCGTCTGTGTCACCTGCAGGGGAGGGACAGACCAGGGAGCTATAGGACATGGGGTCTGTCCCTCCCCTGTAGGTGACACAGACAGGAGGGAGCTATAGGACATGGGGTCTGTCCCTCCCCTGCAGGTGACACAGACAGGAGGGAGCTATAGGACATGGGCTCTGTCCCTCCCCTGCAGGTGACACAGACAGGAGGGAGCTATAGGATATCGGGTCTGTCCCTCCCCTGCAGGTGACACAGACAGGAAGGAGCTATAGGACATGGGCTCTGTCCCTCCCCTGCAGGTGACACAGACAGGAAGGAGCTATAGGACATGGGGTCTGTCCCTCCCCTGCAGGTGACACAGACAGGAAGGAGCTATAGGACATGGGGTCTGTCCCTCCCCTGCAGGTGACACAGACAGGAAGGAGCTATAGGACATGGGCTCTGTCCCTCCCCTGCAGGTGACAGACAGGAAGGAGCTATAGGACATGGGCTCTGTCCCTCCCCTGCAGGTGACATAGACAGGAGGTAGCTATAGGGAGCTCTGAGTTTGTCCTTCCACCAGGGTGAATTGGTGACATTGGATGGAATGTTGTCCCCAACTGCTGGTTATGACTAGATATTTCCTTTCTTCACAGGTGCTGGATGATAAGAATGTTCGACGACGTTTTAGAGCTAGTAACTACCAGAGTACGACGCGTGTGAAGCCGTTTATCTGTACGATGCCTATGCGGTTGGATGATGGCTGGAACCAAATACAGTTCAACTTGTCAGATTTCACTCGCAGAGCATACGGAACAAACTACATAGAGACGCTGCGCGTGCAGGTGAGTCACATTACACACTAAACATTACCCCTTGCTGTGTCTGTGTGATCTTACCTCACTGCATCGTAATGCTGCCAGCCGTGTACACAACAGTTATCTAGTAGAAAAATAAGAGATGAATGTCCAAAAGTAGTATTTATACGCAATGTGAATATTAGCACCGTTCAAACACAGCACAAAAATGAACAGACATACTGCTGTATTTCAATTTGTAATGCCAGAAATCCACAAGGGTGAGACTTAAAGAAGGCAGAGCTCACAGCAACTTAAAGACTTGAAGCAGACTTTCATATACATCTAAACACTGCTGCACCATGCGCAGCCAAAGTGTTAGGAAATAAGCAGCAAAACAAGCCAACACCATTAACGGTGCATAAGTATAGACCAGGCTATAACTTTGATTAGTTGCAATAAATGGGTCTTCACTCACCCCCCGGAACGAGCATTCAGTTCCAACAATCTCACTGGTCATGAAGATTCACCTCGGTTCGTTCGTGACAGGCGTCTTAGTGCAGCTGTATGGCCGACGCCATTCTCCTCACTCTCAGGAACGTCAGGTGACCGGAAGTTGGGCAGCCGAACGGTCTCCGTATAGCTGGAAGTGCTAATTCACATAAGGCATAGGTGGAAGTGCTGGGGTCATACAAACAAATGGAAGCGGTAGGATGGTATGAGCTGACTCCTTTTTAGATAGCGGATTCCTGCCCATCCACAAAATGTAATTCACGCTATTGTTCTATGTACATGCGCATACACACAAGACATTTATATGCTCGGACTCCCTCTGAACCATTCATCAGTTCCTCATTGTCACGTTGACAACTAGTTCTGTGCCTGGTTTACCTTTATCACTGATAAGGTTGTTTGCACGTGCTGTGTGGTATCTCTTTTTATTGTCGCCGGGTCACATGTTTTCTGTCTCCTATATATTTAGGACTAAATGTTGCACTAGCATTTGATATTGCTGCTTTATCTTCACAGTGAACAGTTCTCACAATCTGCCCTTCTGTTTCCAGTCTCAGCTGATTCACTAAATAGCCAGACTCGATAAACGTATTAGTGACACTGCGGTATTATGTCTGCCCTCCCCCTTATGATCACACAGACTAGGTGCACATATCGGTGACATTACGGTATCATGTCTGCCCTCCCCCTTATGATCACACAGACTAGATGCACATATCGGTGACATTACGGTATCATGTCTGCCCTCCCCCTTATGATCACAGACTAGGTGCACATATCACTGACATTACGGTATCATGTCTGCCCTCCCTCTTATGATCACACAGACTAGATGCACATATCACTGACATTACGGTATCATGTCTGCCCTCCCTCTTATGATCACACAGACTAGATGCACATATCACTGACATTACGGTATCATGTCTGCCCTCCCCCTTAGGATCACACAGACTAGATGCACATATCACTGACATTACGGTATCATGTCTGCCCTCCCCCTTATGATCACACAGACTAGATGCACATATCACTGACATTACGGTATCATGTCTGCCCTCCCCCTTAGGATCACACAGACTAGATGCACATATCACTGACATTACGGTATCATGTCTGCCCTCCCCCTTATGATCACACAGACTAGATGCACATATCACTGACATTACGGTATCATGTCTGCCCTCCCCCTTATGATCACACAGACTAGGTGCACATATCGGTGACATTACGGTATCATGTCTGCCCTCCCCCTTAGGATCACACAGACTAGGTGCACATATCGGTGACATTACGGTATCATGTCTGCCCTCCCCCTTAGGATCACACAGACTAGATGCACATATCACTGACATTACGGTATCATGTCTGCCCTCCCTCTTATGATCATACAGACTAGATGCACATATCACTGACATTACGGTATCATGTCTGCCCTCCCCCTTATGATCACACAGACTAGATGCACGTATCACTGACATTACGGTATCATGTCTGCCCTCCCCTTATGATCACACAGACTAGGTGCACATATCAGTGACATTACGGTATCATGTCTGCCCTCCCCCTTATGATCACACAGACTAGATGCACATATCGGTGACATTACGGTATCATGTCTGCCCTCCCTCTTATGATCACACAGACTAGATGCACATATCACTGACATTACGGTATCATGTCTGCCCTCCCCCTTATGATCACACAGACTAGGTGCACATATCGGTGACATTACGGTATCATGTCTGCCCTCCCCCTTATGATCACACAGACTAGGTGCACATATCGGTGACATTACGGTATCATGTCTGCCCTCCCCCTTAGGATCACACAGACTAGGTGCACATATCGGTGACATTACGGTATCATGTCTGCCCTCCCCCTTATCCTCTTAAGGACATATGACGGAATTTTTCCGTCATAAAACAATTGAGCAAACTGAAAGCTGTGTCCTTAAAGGGTTATGATCACACAGACTAGATGCACATATCACTGACATTACGGTATCATGTCTGCCCTCCCCCTTATGATCACACAGACTAGATGCACATATTGGTGACATTACGGTATTATGTCTGCCCTCCCCCTTATGATCACACAGACTAGATTCACATATCGGTGACATTACGGTATCATGTCTGCCCTCCCTCTTATGATCACACAGACTAGATGCACATATTGGTGACATTACGGTATTATGTCTGCCCTCCCCCTTATGATCACACAGACTAGATTCACATATCGGTGACATTACGGTATCATGTCTGCCCTCCCTCTTATGATCACACAGACTAGATGCACATATCAGTGACATTACGGTATCATGTCTGCCCTCCCTCTTATGATCACACAGACTAGATGCACATATTTTTGACATTACGGTATCATGTCTGCTCTCCCTCTTATGATCACACAGACTAGATGCACATATCGGTGACATTACGGTATCATGTCTGCCCTCCCTCTTATGATCACACAGACTAGATGCACATATCGGTGACATTACGGTATCATGTCTGCCCTCCCTCTTATGATCACACAGACTAGATGCACATATCACTGACATTACGGTATCATGTCTGCCCTCCCCCTTATGATCACACAGACTAGATGCACGTATCACTGACATTACAGTAACATGTCTGCCCTCCCTCTTATGATCACACAGACTAGATGCACATATCGGTGACATTACAGTATCATGTCTGCCCTCCCTCTTATGATCACACAGACTAGATGCACATATCGGTGACATTACGGTATCATGTCTGCCCTCCCCCTTAGGATCACACAGACTAGATGCACATATCGGTGACATTACGGTATCATGTCTGCCCTCCCTCTTATGATCACACAGACTAGATGCACGTATCACTGACATTACGGTATCATGTCTGCCCTCCCCCTTAGGATCACACAGACTAGATGCACATATTGGTGACATTACGGTATCATGTCTGCCCTCCCTCTTATGATCACACAGACTAGATGCACGTATCACTGACATTACGGTATCATGTCTGCCCTCCCCCTTATGATCACACAGACTAGATGCACATATTGGTGACATTACGGTATCATGTCTGCCCTCCCTCTTATGATCACACAGACTAGATGCACATATCGGTGACATTACGGTATCATGTCTGCCCTCCCCCTTATGATCACACAGACTAGATGCACATATCGGTGACATTACGGTATCATGTCTGCCCTCCCCCTTATGATCACACAGACTAGATGCACATATCGGTGACATTACGGTATCATGTCTGCCCTCCCCCTTATGATCACACAGACTAGATGCACATATCGGTGACATTACGGTATCATGTCTGCCCTCCCCCTTATGATCACACAGACTAGATGCACGTATCACTGACATTACGGTATCATGTCTGCCCTCCCCCTTATGATCACACAGACTAGATGCACATATCGGTGACATTACGGTATCATGTCTGCCCTCCCCCTTATGATCACACAGACTAGATGCACATATCGGTGACATTACGGTATCATGTCTGCCCTCCCCCTTATGATCACACAGACTAGATGCACATATCGGTGACATTACGGTATCATGTCTGCCCTCCCCCTTATGATCACACAGACTAGATGCACATATCGGTGTAAGGATATGTTTAGTTGTTTTTAGAGAACACTACAATTACAGCCCCTGCTTTATGCAGGACCACTCAGTCTCCTTTTTATCAAAAACATCAGCAAATTCACTATAACATTCTGGTAACTTATGTTCAGTAATATGACAAAGTGTGTGTACCCCAAAACAGGATTGTTTACAGTGGTTTGAATCAAAAACTACTGATGCTGTGGACCACGATATAGTGGGATTATGCTTTATTAACCAATTCAGTCCAAGGATTAATGGATAGACAGAAGATGGAAGAACATCAAAACAAATGAGCTCTGTGTGTCCTGAAGGGGTAACGACTTTGAGTGGGATAGTGTGGTGAGTTATGGGACCAGAGCTAAAGAATGAACCGTCAACCAGACGAATAGCTAAAGCAACACTCTTCTTTATTAGTGGGATGTGATTATTAACAACAAAAGTGTTATCATCAAAATTCCCAGAAGCCCCAGAGTCAATTATGGCCTGAACGTTTATCTTCTGATGGGACCACTGTAGGGAGACATAAATAGATAGATGAGATTTTATGCTGTCAACCAAATTAACAGTATGGTCATTGGACGAAGTCTTACCCTTCTTTTGTCGAATCAGAGAGGGACAGTCCCTAACAGCATGGTTCTTTTCAGCACAGTATAGACATAGGTTTAGTAGCTTACGCCTAGCTTTCTCCTCAGGTCTCAAGGGTCCCCTAATAACTGCAACATCCATGGGTTCTTCTATGGGTCTAGTGAATGCTGTGGAAGGTGTTGAGTGATGATAATTGGGGTTTCTTCTGGGGGTAGTCTCTGAATTAGATCTCTCTGACTTCCTTTCCCTAAGCCAACAATCTATGCCAATAGAGAGAGTCATCAATTCATCCAAGTCCTCTGGAATCACACCCCTTGCCAATTCATCCTTAACTGCATCATTGAGTCCCAAACGGAACTGATTGCGTAGGGCAGGAATATTCCACAGGGTGTCAGGAGCCCATCTTTTAAATTCAGTAATGTAGTCTTCTACCATTCTTTTGCCCTGCCTTAGAGACCTAATGGCAATTTCAGCAGTATTTTTTCTATTGTGATCTTCATATAAAAGAGACATTGCAGAAAAAAAATCTTCTAGTGAATTTAGGATAGGATCATTTTTTTCATAGAAAGCATTGGCCCAAGACCTGGCCTCACCTCTGAGAAATGAAATTACAGTTAGAACTCTAATCCTGTCAGTTGGGTATGACTTAGGTTTCAAAGTAAAAAGCAGAGTGCAGGAATTCCTGAAATCCCTAAACATAGCTCTGTCCCCAGAGAACTTTTCCGGTGGACTAACAATGGGTTTTGGAGATGACTCAACATTAGTAGTTTTGTTTGCAAGATGATCATTAATAAAAAATTTTATACTCTGATTCTCTAGTTGTATATCCCTTAAGCCTTGAATCATTTGATCCATACTCTGAGCTAAAGAACCAACTCTCCTGGACAGTTCACTTACATCCATGATTTTAGCTGTTAGTAGTATTGAAGGAATGATCAGCATCTTGATTCCATACAAACTTAACTTGCTTACGTGTTAGCGTAGTGAGAGGTCTAACAATAAGTGAAAAATCTTTAATGAACTTTCTATAAAAGTTCGCAAAGCCAAGGAATCTTTGAACATCTTTTTTATTACGAGGAATAGGCCAATTAGTGATAGCTTCTACTTTGCTTGACTCCATTGAAATTCCAGCTGGTGAGATGCAATAACCAAGGAATGATATGGTGTTTGTATTAAAAATACACTTTTCAAGCTTTGCATAAAGATGGTGTGCCCTTAAACGTGTCAACACTTGTTTGACATGTACAATGTGATCCTGTAGAGAATTTGAGTAAACCAAGATGTCATCCAAGTATACGACAATACAAATATCTAACAAATCATGAAAGACATCATTTATAAAACATTGAAAAGTCGCTGGGGCATTGCACAACCCAAAGGGCATTACAGTGTATTCATATAAACCGTATCTAGTACGAAATGCAGTTAACCATTCATCCCCTGCCCTCATCCTAATCAGATTGTAAGCACCTCTGAGGTCAAGTTTAGTAAAAACTGTGGCACCTTGTAAACGTTCAATAAGTTCAGGTATGAGGGGCAGGGGGTATCTGTTCTTTTTTGTGCATTTGTTCAACTGCCTATAATCAATGATGGGTCTAAGACTGCCATCCATGTTTTTTACAAAGAACATTGCTGCAGCTGCAGATGATGTGGAAGGTCTAATAAAGCCTTTTTTCAAGTTATCATCTAAATATTCTTTTAAATGATTTAATTCTGGCTGTGACATTCTTAAAGGCACAGTAGGAAAAGAGATAAATCCCTGACAATCGGTGACATTACAGTTACATGTCTGCCCTCCCCCTTATGATCACACAGACTAGATGCACATATCACTGACATTACGGTATCATGTCTGCCCTCCCTCTTATGATCACACAGACTAGATGCACATATCGGTGACATTACAGGAACATGTCTGCCCTCCCTCAATAATGACTAGGGACAACTTGGATTTAGTAGCTATAACAGAAACATGGTACAATGATTTGCATGACTGGGACATAGTCATACCTGGATACAGGTTATTTAAAAAGAACAGAGTAGGAAAGAAAGTTGGAGGAGTTGCTTTGTATGTAAATGAAAATATAAAGGTTACTGAAATTGTAGGAACAAATGATGAGGTGGAAAGTATTTGGGTGACTTTTTAAATTGGAGATAAAAATGTTTTTAGAATAGGGGTTGTATATAGGCCTCCATTGCAGGATGAAAAACTGGACAATCTGTTATTAGAAGAAATAACCAAAATGACCATGAAGGGTAAGGTTATAGTACTGGGGGCCTTTAATTTGCCAGATATAGACTGGAAGATTCCTTCTGCTAGATCGGCTAGAAGCAGGTATATTTTTGAATCTCTGCTAGGGGAATCACTTGAGCAATTAGTCAAGGAACCAACTCATAAGGAAGCTATATTAGATCTAATACTTACAGTGATACAGTTTCAGATGTGTCTGTAGGTGAGAACTTAGGATCCAGTGATCATCAATCTGTTTGGTTTAGTATTCATGTGCAGGAACTGTCCACCCAGACTAAAACAAAAGTTTTACACTTTAGGACGGCAGATTTTTCATTAATGGGAGAATACCTAAAAAACTATTTAAAGGGGAAAACTCTTATTACAGGGGTTCAAGAACAGTGGGAATTTGTGAAAGGTGCCATTTTAGATGCAACCGCACACTGTATTAGACATGTCTGTAAAAGTAAAAGAAAGCGGAAACCAATTTGGTTTTCCAAAGAAGTAGCACATGCTGTAAAGACAAAAAAGATAGCTTATAAAAATTACAGACACACACAAGCAGATGATGATATGAAAATATGGAGACTCCAACAAAAAAAGACTAAGCAGTTAATTAGGAAGGTTAAAGCTCATGCAGAAGAGAAGATAGCACAGTCAGTAAAACATGGGGACAAAACATTCTTTAGATATATCAGTGAAAGAAGAAAAAATAAGGTAGGAATAGTAAAATTGAAATCAGTTGATGGTAGAATAATAGGAGATAAGCAGATTGCAGACTGTCTCAATGATTACTTCTGTTCTGTGTTCACAAAAGATTGTGAAGATACAATGTCTACATTAAGGGATGCTACGAAAAATATAAACAAGCTTAACAGTAATCTTTTTACAGAGGATGAGGTTTTGTTAGCATTATCAAAAATAAATGTTAAAAAGGCAGTGGGTCCTGATAATATTCATCCAAGGGTTTTAAAAGAACTTCGGTCAGTGCTAACTGTCCCATTAACTGATCTGTTTAATCAGTCACTATTAACAGGAGCTGTCCCAGATGATTGGAGAATAGCAAATGTAATACCCCTTCATAAAAAGGGCAGTAGAGAAGAATCTGGCAACTACAGGCCAGTTAGTTTAACTTCAGTAGTAGGGAAATTAATGGAAAGCCTCTTAAAAGAAAGAATTATGACTTACATAAAGACAAACAATTTAGAGGACCAAAATCAGCATGGTTTTACTTCAGGGAGATCATGTCAGACTAATCTAATAGACTTCTTTGATTATGTAACAAAAGTATTAGACAAGGGAGGAGCAGTTGATGTAGCATATCTAGATTTCAGCAAAGCATTTGACACTGTCCCACACAATAAACTTATTCACAAACTATATCTCCTTGGTCTAGATTCAAAAATTGTGAACTGGGTGGAATGCTGGCTTAAGGACAGAAAACAAAGTGTCTTAGTAAATGGAGTTCATTCAGCAGAGGGGGCTGTTACTAGTGGTGTTCCTCAGGGGTCAGTTCTGGGGCCTGTTTTGTTTAACATATTTATCTGCGATATCAGCAAAGGGCTACAGGGGAAAGTATGTCTCTTTGCAGATGATACAAAGGATAGGCTCAATGACCTAAATATGTATAGCTTAGAGGAGAGAAGGGAAAGAGGTGATATGATAGCAACTTTCAAGTACATTAAAGGGTTTAGTAAAACTGAGGCTGTGGGTATTTTACATAAAATGGAAAATTAAAGAACAAGGGGTCATGAGCTCAAGCTAAAGGGTAGTAGATACAGGAGTAATTTGAGGAAGCACTTCTTTACAGAAAGAGTGATTGATTTATGGAATAAACTTCCTCACGAGATAGTAGCAAGAAACACTGTGGGGGACTTTAAAAATGCATGGGACAAGCATAAGGCTATCCTACAAACTAGATAAGTTTATACTGTTAGGTAAGGTCGGGCAGACTTGCTGGGCCTATGGCTCTTATCTGCCGTCAATATCTGTTTCTATGATCACACAGACTAGATGCACATATCAGTGATACTGCGGTATCATGTCTGCCCTCCCCCTTATGATCACACAGACTAGATGCACATATCGGTGACATTACGGTATCATGTCTGCCCTCCCCCTTATGATCACACAGACTAGATGCACATATCGGTGACATTACGGTATCATGTCTGCCCTCCCTCTTATGATCACACAGACTAGATGCACATATCGGTGACATTACATGTCTGCCCTCCCTCTTAGGATCACACAGACTAGATGCACATATCGGTGACATTACGGTATCATGTCTGCCCTCCCCCTTAGGATCACACAGACTAGATGCACATATCGGTGACATTACGGTATCATGTCTGCCCTCCCCCTTAGGATCACACAGACTAGATGCACATATCGGTGACATTACGGTACCATGTCTGCCCTCCCTCTTATGATCACACAGACTAGATGCACATATCGGTGACATTACGGTATCATGTCTGCCCTCCCCCTTAGGATCACACAGACTAGATGCACATATCGGTGACATTACGGTATCATGTCTGCCCTCCCCCTTAGGATCACACAGACTAGATGCACATATCGGTGACATTACGGTATCATGTCTGCCCTCCCCCTTAGGATCACACAGACTAGATGCACATATCGGTGACATTACGGTATCATGTCTGCCCTCCCCCTTATGATCACACAGACTAGATGCACATATCGGTGACATTACGGTATCATGTCTGCCCTCCCTCTTAGGATCACACAGACTAGATGCCCATATCGGTGACATTACATGTCTGCCCTCCCTCTTAGGATCACACAGACTAGATGCACATATCGGTGACATTACATGTCTGCCCTCCCTCTTAGGATCACACAGACTAGATGCACATATCGGTGACATTACGGTATCATGTCTGCCCTCCCCCTTAGGATCACACAGACTAGATGCACATATCGGTGACATTACGGTATCATGTCTGCCCTCCCTCTTAGGATCGCACAGACTAGATGCACATATCGGTGACATTACATGTCTGCCCTCCCCCTTAGGATCACACAGACTAGATGCACATATCGGTGACATTACGGTATCATGTCTGCCCTCCCTCTTATGATCACACAGACTAGATGCACATATCGGTGACATTACGGTATCATGTCTGCCCTCCCTCTTATGATCACACAGACTAGATGCACATATCGGTGACATTACGGTATCATGTCTGCCCTCCCCCTTATGATCACACAGACTAGATGCACATATCGGTGACATTACAGTTACATGTCTGCCCTCCCTCTTAGGATCACACAGACTAGATGCACATATCGGTGACATTACATGTCTGCCCTCCCTCTTAGGATCACACAGACTAGATGCACATATCGGTGACATTACATGTCTGCCCTCCCTCTTAGGATCACACAGACTAGATGCCCATATCGGTGACATTACATGTCTGCCCTCCCTCTTAGGATCACACAGACTAGATGCACATATCGGTGACATTACGGTATCATGTCTGCCCTCCCCCTTATGATCACACAGACTAGATGCACATATCGGTGACATTACGGTATCATGTCTGCCCTCCCCCTTAGGATCACACAGACTAGATGCACATATCGGTGACATTACGGTATCATGTCTGCCCTCCCTCTTATGATCACACAGACTAGATGCACATATCGGTGACATTACGGTATCATGTCTGCCCTCCCTCTTATGATCACACAGACTAGATGCACATATCGGTGACATTACAGTAACATGTCTGCCCTCCCCCTTAGGATCACACAGACTAGATGCACATATCGGTGACATTACGGTATCATGTCTGCCCTCCCCCTTAGGATCACACAGACTAGATGCACATATCGGTGACATTACGGTATCATGTCTGCCCTCCCCCTTAGGATCACACAGACTAGATGCACATATCGGTGACATTACGGTACCATGTCTGCCCTCCCTCTTATGATCACACAGACTAGATGCACATATCGGTGACATTACGGTATCATGTCTGCCCTCCCCCTTAGGATCACACAGACTAGATGCACATATCGGTGACATTACGGTATCATGTCTGCCCTCCCCCTTAGGATCACACAGACTAGATGCACATATCGGTGACATTACGGTATCATGTCTGCCCTCCCCCTTAGGATCACACAGACTAGATGCACATATCGGTGACATTACGGTATCATGTCTGCCCTCCCCCTTATGATCACACAGACTAGATGCACATATCGGTGACATTACGGTATCAGGTCTGCCCTCCCTCTTAGGATCACACAGACTAGATGCCCATATCGGTGACATTACATGTCTGCCCTCCCTCTTAGGATCACACAGACTAGATGCACATATCGGTGACATTACATGTCTGCCCTCCCTCTTAGGATCACACAGACTAGATGCACATATCGGTGACATTACATGTCTGCCCTCCCTCTTAGGATCACACAGACTAGATGCACATATCGGTGACATTACGGTATCATGTCTGCCCTCCCCCTTAGGATCACACAGACTAGATGCACATATCGGTGACATTACGGTATCATGTCTGCCCTCCCTCTTAGGATCGCACAGACTAGATGCACATATCGGTGACATTACATGTCTGCCCTCCCCCTTAGGATCACACAGACTAGATGCACATATCGGTGACATTACGGTATCATGTCTGCCCTCCCTCTTATGATCACACAGACTAGATGCACATATCGGTGACATTACGGTATCATGTCTGCCCTCCCCCTTATGATCACACAGACTAGATGCACATATCGGTGACATTACAGTTACATGTCTGCCCTCCCTCTTAGGATCACACAGACTAGATGCACATATCGGTGACATTACATGTCTGCCCTCCCTCTTAGGATCACACAGACTAGATGCCCATATCGGTGACATTACATGTCTGCCCTCCCTCTTAGGATCACACAGACTAGATGCACATATCGGTGACATTACGGTATCATGTCTGCCCTCCCCCTTATGATCACACAGACTAGATGCACATATCGGTGACATTACGGTATCATGTCTGCCCTCCCCCTTAGGATCACACAGACTAGATGCACATATCGGTGACATTACGGTATCATGTCTGCCCTCCCTCTTATGATCACACAGACTAGATGCACATATCGGTGACATTACGGTATCATGTCTGCCCTCCCTCTTATGATCACACAGACTAGATGCACATATCGGTGACATTACAGTAACATGTCTGCCCTCCCCCTTAGGATCACACAGACTAGATGCACATATCGGTGACATTACAGTAACATGTCTGCCCTCCCCCTTAGGATCGCACAGACTAGATGCACATATCGGTGACATTACGGTATCATGTCTGCCCTCCCCCTTATGATCGCACAGACTAGATGCACATATCGGTGACATTACGGTATCATGTCTGCCCTCCCCCTTAGGATCGCACAGACTAGATGCACATATCGGTGACATTACAGTAACATGTCTGCCCTCCCCCTTAGGATCGCACAGACTAGATGCACATATCGGTGACATTACGGTATCATGTCTGCCCTCCCCCTTATGATCGCACAGACTAGATGCACATATCGGTGACATTACGGTATCATGTCTGCCCTCCCCCTTAGGATCGCACAGACTAGATACACATATCGGTGACATTACGGTAACATGTCTGCCCTCCCCCTTAGGATCGCACAGACTAGATGCACATATCGGTGACATTACGGTATCATGTCTGCCCTCCCCCTTAGGATCGCACAGACTAGATACACATATCAGTGACATTACGGTATCATGTCTGCCCTCCCCCTTAGGATCGCACAGACTAGATACACATATCAGTGACATTACGGTATCATGTCTGCCCTCCCCCTTAGGATCGCACAGACTAGATGCACATATCGGTGACATTACGGTATCATGTCTGCCCTCCCCCTTAGGATCGCACAGACTAGATGCACATATCGGTGACATTACGGTATCATGTCTGCCCTCCCCCTTAGGATCGCACAGACTAGATGCACATATCGGTGACATTTCTAGTGTGCCCGTACCTTTGGCTTGTGGTGTCGCTTTCTACCTTGTTCCATGAAAATTGTATGCACTCAGTCTCAAGGCTTCGTCAGTTCAGGTCACTCGGGTGTTGAGTCTGTAAATATTTCCCCTGTTGTCTTAATAACACATTATTAAGTAACTTCAGTTTTTTTTCAGAGTTGTTTTCCACCTCTGTTACTTGTATTTTAGACATTGGTTCACATTCGGCTAGATTACGAGTTTTGCGTTATGAGTGAAAAAGCCTCATAACACTGCTTTTACACTACCGCTGGTATTACGAGTCTTGTAGGTATAGCTGTACCGCACACCTTTTTGGTCGTCACGCAACGTAACTACTGCACTTTTTTAAAAAGTCCTTTTTCAATGGGACTTCCACAGCGCCGGTATTACGAGTTTGCCTGTCTGGCCAAAAGTGAGCGGTACAGCCCATAACTACAAGATCCGTACCGTCAACTGAAAGTCAGTAGTTATGAGTTTTATGCTACAAAGCTGTACCATAAAACTCATAACTAAAGTGTTACAAAGTGCACTAACACCCATAAACTACCTATTAAACCCTAAACCGAGGCCCTCCCGGATCGCAAACACTAAAATAAAATTATTAACCCCTAATCTGCCGCTCCGGACATCGCTGCCACTATAATAAACATATTAACCCCTAAACCACTGCAGTCCCGCATCGTAAGCACTAGTTAAATATTAACACCTAGTCTGCTGTCCCTAACATCGCCGCAACCTACATCACTGTTATTAACCCCTAATATGCTGCCCCCCAAATTGCCGCCTCCTAACTATACTTATTAACCCCTAATCTGCTGCCCCAATGTCACCGCCACTATACTAAAGTTATTAACCCCTAAACCTCTGGCCTCCCACATCACTAACACTAAATAAATGTATTAACCCCTAAACCTAACCCCTAACACCCCCTAACTTTAATATAATTCTAAATACAAATAATACCAATTTAAGACTAAATACTTACCTGTAAAATAAGCCTAAGCTAGCTACAATATTACTAATAGTTACATTGTAGCTATCTTAGGTTTTATTTTTATTTTACAGGCAAGTTTGTATTTATTTTAAACTAGGTAGAATAGTTATTAAATAGTTATTAACTATTTACTAGCTACCTAGTTATTTTATAGATAAGTATTTAGTCTTAAATAGGTATTATTTAGGTAATAATAGTAATTTTGTATATTTTAGATTTATTTTAATTATATTAAAGTTAGTGTTATACTTGCAGTTAGGTTTAGGGGTTAATATATTTATTTATTTAGTGATGTGGGAGGCCAGAGGTTTAGGGGTTAATAACTTTAGTATAGTGGCGGCGACATTGGGGGCAGCAGATTAGGGGTTAATAACAGTAATGTAGGTGTCAGCGATGTCAGGGGCAGCAGATTAGGGGTTAATAAGTGTAGGTGGGTGGCGGCGACATTGAGGGCGGCAGATTAGAGGTTAATAAGTGTAGGTAGGTGGCGGCGACATTGGGGGCGGCAGATTAGGGATTAATAAATGTAATGTAGGTGTCGGGGGCGGCAGATTAGGGGTGTTTAGACTCTGGGTTTATGTTAGGGTGTTAGGTTTAAACAAATATTTATTTTACAAGATACGATGAGTCCATGTTTTCATCCTTACTTGTGGGATATCGCCTCCTGGTCAGCAGGAGGAGGCAAAGAGCTCCACAGCAGAGCAAGTGAGGTGTTAGTTTAGATTCTTCAATCAAGAGTTTTTTATTTTTAAATATTGCCAAAGTGTACTATTTTTACTTAGAGCAGCTTCTGGAGTTATAGCCTTTCAGGTTCTGGGAACTGGTGGGGTTTTACCCTCACTGCGCCTCCCATAATTGTGCTGCTCTTCTCTGTATGGTCTTAGAGATGGTTAACTAAGACCCTTCTGACTTCACAGGACCTCAGGAGGAAGAATGGACCTCTTGACACTGTGAGATTATCATGCTGTTCCTCAGCATGGAGGTAAGTGCAGTCTTTTATTTCTGGGGCTCTGCAGCATATCTCAGAACTGACTGTACTCTGCCCTTCCTGTTAGGGGTTATGGGCTCGGGTAAGGGCTCCCCTTTTTTTTAACAGGTGTGGGTTATCATTTTTATTGTAAAATGGGATACCGACATGTTGAACTTTCCCCCAACTCATTCTGGCATTGAACATTTTAAGCCTAGAAGTGTTGGGATTGGTTTTAGGTTCAGTTGCTCTGATGCAATGGGCGATTTCCTATTTATGTTTTTGTGTGACATATGGAACATGGGGCTGACGCTGGGAGTAGTGCCGGAGTAGGAGGGAGATAAAATACTCTCGGTGTATGGCAGTGTTTTAAACGTATTATTTCCCGGGGTGTTTGTGTACCGCCCACGAAGGGCGGGGCCTAGTATTTGCATGCTTCAGCCGCGCAGTTGGTTTTTGCTAGTATCCGGTCGGCAGCATTTCCTTACGGCTCATAAGTCCGCTTGTTGCTTGTATCTACAAGCGATCTTAGGCACGCCGTTTTAGAGGATACTTTTGATCAGTGGAGTCAGGTAGGAGCCGCTGCGGCGAGGTGACTGTTATCTCTGGTGTGCCACTGAGTTTTCTCTTAAGACAGTGTTGAGTGTGGGATAAAAACTTATACCGCAATTGCATTTTTATTTAAATCAGTAAACATGGAGACAGTTGATTATTAAAGAAACAGCGCACGCGTTTTTTTTGTTTGTATATACGTTTAGCTGATTACCATAATTACCGGAGACACGACCAAGCTAGCTTTTGTTTACTGTTAGCATGGACGACCTTGAACACAGTACTTGTCTTATGTGTTTAGATGCCATTGTGGAACCCCCGGTTACGTTTTGTCCCTCATTCATTGAGAGGGCTTTACAGTGTAAAGAGCAGATTTTCTTTAATAAAAATATGTCTAAGGATTGCTTTCAGAATGATGAGATTCAGGGTATGCCGCAACTTTCTCCCCAAGCGTCACAGCCTTTAACCCCCGCTCAGGCGACGCCATGTTCTTCAACTGCTTCATTCACTCTGCAGGATATGGCTGCAGTTATGTCATCCACTCTTTCAGAAGTTTTATCTAAGTTGCCAGTGTTGCAAGGCAAACGTAGTAGGAAAGAGGCCCAGGGGGTACCTGTGACTTCTGATGCTTTGATGGCGATCTCCGATGTACCCTCCCAGGGCTCTGAAGTGGAGGGTAGGGAGGCTCTCTCTGAGGGGGAACTGTCTGACTCAGGAAGTGCATTGCCCCAGACAGATTCGGATGTAATGTCCTTCAGGTTTAAGCTTTAACACCTCCGCCTGTTACTACAGGAGGTTTTGATGACTCTGGACGACTGTGACTCTATTGTGGTTCCTCCAGAGAAATTGAGTAAGATGGACAGATATTTGGAGGTTCCTTAGAGAATTTCGGAAATTATTGCTAGAGAATGGGAAAGACCAGGTATCCCGTTCTCTCCTTCTCCTCTGTTTAAGAAAATGTACCCTATAGCTGACACCGTTCGGGATTCTTGGCAGACGATCCCTAAGGTGGAGGGAGCAATCTCTACTCTGGCTAAGCGTACAACTATACCCATTGAGGACAGTTGTACTTTCAAAGACCCCATGCATAAGAAGTTGGAGGGTCTTCTCAAAAAACTATATGTTCATCAAGGGTTTCTATTGCAACCAGCGGCCTGCATTGTAACAGTCACGACTATGGCTGCTTTTTGGTTTGACGCTCTAGAAGAATTTCTTAGGACTGAGACGACTTTAGAGGAAATACAGGATAAAATTAAGGCCCTTAAGCTGGCTAATTCTTTTATTATGGATGCCACCTTTCAGATCACCAAATTGGCGGCTAAGATTTCAGGATTCTCCATCTTAGCACAAAGAGCCTTATGGTTAAAATCTTGGTCTGCGGATGTGTCCTCTAAATCTAAGCTTTTGGCTATTCCTTTCAAGGGAAAGACCCTGTTCCGGCCTGACTTGGAGACCATTTCTGACATTACGGGAGGTATGGGTCACTTCCTCCCTCAAGATAAAACATCTAAGCAAAGGGAACGACGGAGTAATTTTCGTTCCTTTCGAAATTTCAAGGGAATCCCCTCTTCCTCTTCCGCTAAACAAGAAGGGAATTTTTCTCAAGCCAAGTCCACCTGGAGACCCAACCAGGCTTGGAACAAGGGTAAACAACCCAAGAAGCCTGCTACTGCTACCAAGCCAGCATGAAGGAGCGGCCCCCGATCCGGGACCGGATCTTGTAGGGGGGCAGACTTTCTCTCTTTGTCCAGGCTTAGATAAGAGACGTTCTGGATCCCTGGACACTAGAAATCGTGTCTCAAGGGTATTAGTTGGAGTTCAAAAACTCCTTCCCCAGAGGAAGGTTTCTTCTTTCACTATTATCTGTCGACCAGATAAAAAGAGAGGCGTTCTTACGCTGTGTAACAGATCTCTCTCTCATGGGATTAATATGCCCCGTTCCAATTCAGGGGCAGGGGTTTTACTCAAATCTCTTTGTAGTTCCCAAAAAAGAGGGAACATTTCGACCCATTTTAGATCTCAAAAGTCTAAACAAATTTCTCGGCGTTCCATCCTTCAAGATGGAAACTATTCGGACCATTCTTCCATTGCTCCAGGAGGGTCAATATGACTATTGTGGATCTAAAGGATGTGTATCTTCATATCCCTATCCACAGAGATCATCACAAGTTCCTGAGGTTTGCCTTCCTGGACAAACACTTTCAGTTTGTGGCCCTTCCTTTTGGACTGGCCAAGGCACCCAGAATTTTCACAAAGGTTCTGGGGTCTCTGATGGCAGTTCTAAGACCGCGGGACATTGCTGTGGCGCCTTATCTGGACGATATCCTGATCCAGGCATAGTCTTATCAGCTAGCAAAGTGCTATACCGTCATTGTTCTGTCCTTTCTAAGGACTCATGGGTGGAAGGTGAATCTCGAGAAAAGTTCACTAATTCCACAGACAAGGGTTCCCTTCCTGGGAACTCTAATTGACTCGCTATCCATGAAAATCTTTTTGACGGAAGTCAGAAAATTAAAAATTCTGAATACATGCCGATCCCTTCAGTCCAATCCTCGGCCGTCTGTGGCTTAGTGCATGGAGGTAATTGGCTTAATGGTGGCAGCAATGGACATCATTCCGTTTGCTCGTTTTCATCTCAGACCTCCTACAACTGAACATGCTCAGACATTGGAATGGAGATTATGCAAATTTGTCTCTTCAAATAGATCTAGAGCAGGGGACAAGGGAGTCTCTTCTGTGGTGGTTGTCGCTGGATCATCTATCTCAGGGGACATGCTTCCGCAGACCCTCATGGGAGATAGTGACAACGGATGCCAGTCTGATAGGATGGGGAGCAGTCTGGAATTCCTTGAAGGCTCAAGGTTTTTGGACTCTATCGGAGTCTCTTCTTCCCATCAACATTCTGTAGTTGAGAGCAATATTCAATGCGCTTCTGGCTTGGCCTCAGTTGGTTTTGACCAAATTCATCAGATTCCAGTCGGATAACATCACGACTGTAGCCTACATCAATCATCAGGGAGGAACAAGGAGTTCCTTAGCGATGACAGAAGTAACCAGGATAATTCAGTGGGCGGAGACTCACTCTTGTTATCTGACAGCAATCCACATCCCAGGAGTGGACAATTGGGAGGCGGATTTTTTTGAGCAGACAGACATTTCATCCGGGGGAATGGGAACTCCATCCGGAAGTATTTACCAGCTTGATTCTCAAATGGGGCAGGCCGGAGCTGGATCTCATGGCGTCTCGTCAGAACGCCAAGCTCCCGAGATACGGAACCAGGTCCAGGTATCCTCAGGCTGAACTGATAGATGCCTTGGCAGTGCCTTGGTCGTTCAACCTAGCTTATGTGTTCCATCCATTTGCTCTCCTTCCACGGGTGATTGCTCGAGTCAAACAAGAGAGGGCTTTGGTGATTCTCATCGCTCCTGCGTGGCCTTGCAGGACTTGGTATGCCGATCTGGTGTACATATTGTCTCTGCCACTGTGGAAGCTCCCATTGAGGCAGGACCTTCTCATTCAGGGACCGTTCCATCATCCGAATCTAATTTCTCTGCCGCTGACTGCTTGGAGTTTGAACACTTGATTTTATCTAAGCGAAGGTTCTCTGATTCGGTCATTGATACCTTGATTTAGGCACGTAAACCTGTTACTAGAAAGATTTACCATAAGATTTGGCGTAAATATCTTTATTTGTTTGAATCCAAGGACTACTCATGGAGTAAGGTTAGGATTCCCAGGATTTTATCTTTTCTCCAAGAAGGATTGGAGAAAGGGTTGTCGGCAAGTTCCTTAAAAGGACAAATTTCTGCTTTGTCTATTTTGCTACACAAGCGTCTGGCAGATGTTCAATCTTTTTGTCAGGCTCTGACTAGAATCAGGCCTGTGTTTAGACCAATTGCTCCTCCTTGGAGTTTGAACTTAGTTCTTAATGTTCTTCAAGGGGTTCCATTTGAACCTATGCATTCCATAGATATTAAGTTATTATCTTGGAAAGTTTTATTTTTGGTTGCTATCTCTTCTGCTCGCAGAGTTTCTGAGCTTTCGCCATTACAATGTGAATCTCCTTATCTTATTTTCCATGCAGATAAGGTAGTATTGTGTACCAAACCTGGTTTTCTTCCTAAGGTGGTTTCAAATAAAAATATTAATCAGGAAATTGTTGTTCCTTCCTTGTGTCCTAACCCTTCTTCTAAGAAGGAGCGACTATTACATAATTTGGACGTGGTCCGTGCCCTGAAGTTTTACTTACAGGCAACTAAGGAGTTTCGTCAATCCTCTTCCCTGTTTATTTTTTTCTGGGAAGCGCAGGGGTCAGAAAGCTACAGCTACCTCTTTCTTTTTGGCTGAAGAGCATCATTCATTTTGCATATGAGACTGCTGAACAGCAGCCTCCTGAACGAATTACGGCTCATTCCACTAGGGCTGTGGCTTCCTCATGGGCATTTAAACATGATGCTTCTGTGGAACAGCTTTGCAAAGCTGCAACTTGGTAGTCTCTTCACACTTTTTCCAAATTTGATACTTTTGCCTCGGCTGAGGCTGCTTTTGGGAGAAAGGTTCTTCAAGCAGTGGTGCCTTCCGTTTAGGTGCCCTGTCTTGTCCCTCCCGTTTCATCCGTGTACTATAGCTTTGGTATTGTATCCCACAAGTAAGGATGAAATCCGTGGACTCATCGTATCTTGTAAATGAAAAGGGAAATTTATTCTTACCTGATAAATTTGTTTCTTTTACGATACGATGAGTCCACGGCCCTCCCTGTTTTTATGAGACAGGTTTTTATTTTTGTTAAACTTCAGTCACCTCTGCTCCTTGGCTTTTCCTTTCTCTTCCTAACTTCGGTCGAATGACTGGGTTGGGAGGGAAGGGAGGAGCTATTTAACAGCTCTGCTGTGGTGCTCTTTGCCTCCTCCTGCTTACCAGGAGGCGATATCCCACAAGTAAGGATGAAATCCGTGGACTCATCGTATCGTAAAAGAAACAAATTTATCAGGTAAGAATAAATTTCCCTTTTTCTTTCCCCCATAGGAATCAATGGGGCTGCGTTATGGAGCTTTACGCTCCATTATTGCAGGTGTTAGGCTTTTTTTAGCCGGCTCTCCCCATTGATGTCTATGGGGAAATCGTGCGCAAGCACGTAAAATCAGCTCAAAGCAGCGCTGGTATTGGAGTCCGGTATGGAGCTCAACGCTGCCATATTGCCCACAAACACCAGTTTTTGGAAAACTAGTAATAGCAGCGCTATTAAAGGTGAGCGGTGGAAATAACTTGCAAGTTAGTACCAAGCCTTTCATAACGCAAAACTCGTAATCTGGCCAATTAGTTGTAATGAAACGTGTGTATGTATCATGTTATGTAATGCAGTTGTTTTGTGAGTATCAATGTGTTTTTTTCATATGTAAGCTTATAATGTTAGCAATACAGACATCCGATAACCGCACATACTGTGCCGAACAAAGATATATATTTCCTGTATGATTTACATACAGAGCGTGAGAGGCACATGGTCTGTACCACAAAACGTTTAACAACCATAAGAGCGTTACATTTTCACATTTTATTTTATTTTTTGTTACATCATCAAGTTTAAGCTAAAGCTTTTAATTTTGAAACAAACATTAATGGCGTGTTTGTGTGATTGCAGTTTACTGGCTGATATGCACAACTCCCACACCTGGTAGCTGTGACTTGTCTGTAGCATACAAACGAAATGTAATTATCTTGGCTCACCATTGTGGTACACGCCAGCAAAGATTGACCAATTAAGAGAAGCTTGGAAAAGAGAGCTAAAACCTCTAACATTTTCAGTTGGGTGACTCCCTCCCTTTCTGCGATTCACTGTGTTTTTATTATTTGTTCTCTGGACAGGATGAGCGGTTACGATTGGCCACCAGGTTTACTAGTTACCCAGCTTCCACCCCCCTGGCACTCAAGATTGTGAGTAGGGCTTGCAGGACTTTTAAAAACCACAAGAGTACGCGATTTCTCTTACATGGTGTATCCAGTCCACGGATTCATCCTTACTTGTGGGATATTCTCAATCCCTACAGGAAGTGGCAAAGAGAGCACACAGCAGAGCTGTCCATATAGCTCCCCTCAGGCTCCGCCCCCCAGTCATTCTCTTTGCCGCTCTAACAAGTAGCATCTCCATGGGAGGGTAAAGTGAATGTGGTGTTAGATTTGTAGTTTTTATTTCTTCAATCAAGAGTTTGTTATTTTAAAATAGTGCCGGCTTGTACTATTTACTCTGAGGCAGAAAGTGATGAAGATTTCTGCTGAGAGGAAAAAGATTTTAGCATGTTGTAACTAAAATCCATTGCTGTTCCCACACAGGACTGTTGAGTACCGGAGAACTTCAGTTGGGGGGAACAGTTTGCAGGCTTAACTGCTTAAGGTATGCTCAGTCACTTTTTTTCTAACAAGACTTGGTAATGCTAGAAGACTGACAGAAATCCTCATGTGGGAAGGTAAGCCATATTCTGAGACTCAGTATAGAAGGATGGCTTAGTTAAAGGGCTTAAATCACTGGTGGACACTGTTATGGGGAAAATCGATTATTTTATTACTATAATTGATATTTGCACAAGTGTTTATTAAGTTTGGAACACTTTTTGGGTTTTTTTTTACGCCTGGCATATTTTTAGACACCTAATTTGGCTTAGGAAGGCCCCACAACTCCGGAGTGAAGAGGGAGGGGGCCTAATTTTCGCGCCTCAGTTGCGCAGTTCTTTTGCAAGACAGCTTCATGCAGCTTCACGTGTAGAGTCCAGAGATTGCAGGAGGACTCCAGGGAGACTTATTTTCGTCCAAAACTAATCCCCAAGGAAGGTAGGGCCACAGCAGAGACTGTGACATGGTGCTGTAGTGTGTTAAACCGGTGGCCTGCTTCAATTTGCTCCGGTTTGGGCAATAAGGGGTTAATTGTCTTGAAACTTAGTGTGCAATCATTTCAAAGCATTAGGATCATATGGTGAAAATTTCATAAAGATTGGATGTTTATTTGAGATTTGGTAAAAAAGTGTGCACTTTTTATTATTTAAAGGCACAGTACCGTTTTTTCAAAAGTGTGTATTTTACTGTATTTGAGTGCTGTCTAAGTCTGTCTAACATGTCTGAGCCTACAGATAGACCCTGTTCTATGTGTTTAAAAGCCATGACGGTACCCCCATTGCATTTGTGTTTAAAGTGTGCTAAGGTATCTAAACATTTTAATGACCATGCAGTGACACTTAAAAATGTAGCCCAAGATGATTCTTTGACGGAAGGTAATGAGGATAGTCCTCCTTCCTCTCCCCATGTGTCGACACCAGTTATGCCCGCGCAAGGGTTGCCTAGTACCTCTAGCGCATTGGCCCCTATTACATTACAACAATTAGCAGCAGTCATGGATAATTCCCTTGCGGCCTTTCTATCCAAACTGCCAGTTTTTCCAAAGAAGCGTGATAGCTCAGTTTTAAGAACAGAGGATGAGCAATCAGAAGCTTTGGATGATTTATCTGTTGTACCCTCACAACACTCTGAAGTGGCAGTGAGGGATGGTCTGTCCGAGGGAGAAATTTCTGACACAGGAAAAGTTTCTCAGCGGGCAGAGTCAGATTCCTTAGCGTTTAAATTTAAGCTGGAACACCTCCGCGTCCTGCTTAAGGAGGTTTTAGCTACGCTGGATGATTGTGACCCCATGGTGGTCCCAGAAAAATTGTGTAAAATGGACAGGTTTTTAGAGGTCCCTGTATACACTGATGCGTTTCCGATCCCGAAGAGGGTGGCGGATATTGTGACTAGGGAGTGGGAGAGACCAGGTGTACCTTTTGTTCCCCCCCCCTATCTTTAAGAAAATGTTCCCCATAAATGACCCCAGGCGGGACGCGTGGCAGACGGTCCCTAAGGTAGAGGGAGCAGTTTCAACACTTGCTAAGCGTACAACTATACCAATAGAAGACAGTTGTGCTTTTAAAGACCCTATGGATAAAAAAATTGGAAGGTTTGCTGAAGAAAATGTTTGTTCAGCAAGGTTTCCTTCAGCCAATTGCCTGCATTATTCCTGTAACTACTGCAGTCGCTTTTTGGTTTGAGGCGCTGGAGGAGTCGCTCCAGAGGGAGACTTCATATGACAAAGTCATGGATAGAATTCATGCTCTAAAGCTGGCTAATTCTTTTATCACTGATGCCGCTTTCCAATTAGCTAAGTTAGCGGCGAAAAATTCGGGTTTTGCCATTATGGCGCGAAGAGCGATTTGGCTCAAATCATGGTCGGCTGACGTGTCGTCCAAACCAAAGTTACTAAACATTCCTTTCAAGGGAAAGACCCTTTTTTGTCCCGAGTTGAAAGAAATTATAGCGGATATCACTGGGGGGAAGGGCCATGCCCTCCCGCAAGATAGACCGTTTAAGGCTAATTTTCGCTCCTTTCGCAACTTCAGGAGCGGACCTGCTGCAACCTCTGCTGCCGCAAAGCAAGATAACGCTTCACAGCCCAAAGCAACCTGGAAACCCTTGCAGGGCTGGAATAAGGGTAAACAGGCCAAGAAGCCTGCGCCTGCTACCAAGACAGCATGAAGGGGTAGCCCCCGATCCGGACCGGATCTAGTAGGGGGCAGACTTTCTCTCTTTGCTCAGGCTTGGGCAAGAGATGTTCCAGATCCCTGGGCATTAGAAATTGTTGCTCAGGGGTATCTTCTAGAATTCAAGGACTCTCCCCCAAGGGGAAGGTTCCACATTTCTCGTTTGTCTTCAGACCAGACAAAGAAACAGGCGTTCTTACGCTGTGTAGAAGATCTTCTAAAGATGGGAGTGATACACCCAGTTCCAATTGCAGAACAAGGACTGGGTTTTTACTCAAACCTGTTTGTAGTTCCCAAAAAGGAAGGAACTTTCAGGCCAATCCTGGATCTAAAAATTCTAAACAAATTCCTCAGAGTTCCATCTTTCAAAATGGAAACCATTCGGACAATCTTGCCGATGATCCAGGAAGGTCAATATATGACTACCGTGGATCTAAAGGATGCGTACCTACATATTCCTATCCACAAAGATCATCATCAGTTCCTAAGGAAGGGCATTACCAGTTCGTGGCCCTTCCTTTCGGGTTGGCCACCGCTCCCAGAATTTTCACAAAGGTGCTAGGGTCCCTTCTAGCGGTACTAAGACCGCGGGGCATTGCAGTAGCACCTTACCTAGACGACATCTTAATACAGGCGTCGTCTTTTCACAGAGCCAAGGCTCATACGGACATTGTTCTGGCCTTTCTAAGGTCTCACGGGTGGAAGGTGAATGTAGAAAAGAGTTCTCTGTCCCCGCTCACAAGGGTTCCCTTCCTGGGAACACTAATAGACTCGGTAGAAATGAAAATATTTCTGACAGAGGTCAGGAAGTCAAAGCTTTTAACTACTTGCCGAGTTCTTCATTCCATTCCTCGGCCTTCTGTGGCTCAGTGCATGGAGGTAATCGGATTAATGGTTTCGGCAATGGACGTTGTCCCTTTTGCCCGAATTCATCTAAGACCACTGCAACTGTGCATGCTCAAACAGTGGAATGGGGATTATGCAGATTTGTCTCCTCAAATACAAATGGACCAGAAAACCAGAGACTCTCTTCTCTGGTGGTTGTCTCAGGGAATGGGCTTCCGCAGACCGGAGTGGATCATTGTCACGACCGATGCCAGTCTGTTAGGCTGGGGTGTGGTCTGGGACTCCCTGAAAGCTCAGGGTCTATGGTCTCGGGACGAATCTCTTCTCCCGATAAACATTTTGGAACTGAGATCGATATTCAATACGCTCCAGACATGGCCTCAACTAGCGGAGGCCAAATTCATCAGATTTCAGTCGGACAACATCACGACTGTAGCGTACATCAATCATCAGGGAGGAACAAAGAGTTCCCTAGCGATGAAGGAAGTAACCAAGATCATCAAATGGGCGGAGGATCACTCCTGCCATCTATCTGCAATTCACATCCCAGGAGTAGACAACTGGGAGGCGGATTTTCTGAGTTGTCAGACTTTCCATTAGGGCTGCAACAACTAATCGGTAAGTTTGATCATAAAAATAGTTGTTGACAAATCTCATTATCAATTAGGTGGTCAGCGATTAGTTGTTCAGTTGCACAGCACCAGCTGCTTTAATCTGATGATCTACTGCAACTAAGATTGTGCAAAAAAATTGAATTTATTTATTTTTTAAATCTTTTTTCTATCCGATTAATCGGACAATAATCATCCGATTAATCGGATAGAAAATAAATAAATAAATAAAAATGTTTGCACAATACCATGTGCAGGAGTTCATCGGATTGAAGCAGCTGGTGCTGTGCAATTAACCAACTAATCGCTGACCACCTAATTGATAATGAGATTCTTTGACAACTATTTTTATGATCAATCTTACCGATTAGTTGTTGCAGCCCTACTTTCCATCCGGGGGAGTGGGAACTCCACCCGGAGGTTTTTGCTCAGCTGACCCATCTATGGGGCATTCCAGAATTGGATCTGATGGCGTCCCGTCAGAACACCAAACTTCCCCTTTACGGATCCAGGTCCAGGGATCCCAAGGCGGCATTGATAGATGCTTTAGTAGCGCCTTGGTCATTCAGTCTAGCTTATGTCTTTCCACCGTTTCCTCTTCTCCCTCGGCTAGTAGCCAGAATCAAACAGGAGAAGGCTTCAGTAATTCTGATAGCGCCTGCGTGGCCACGCAGGACTTGGTATGCAGACCTAGTGGACATGTCATTGGTTCCACCATGGAAACTGCCATCGAGGCAGGATCTTCTAATACAAGGTCCATTCAAGCATCCAAATCTAGTTTCTCTGCAACTGACTGCTTGGAGATTGAACGCTTAATTCTAGCTAAGCGTGGGTTCTCTGAATCAGTTATAGATACTCTGATCCAGGCCAGAAAGCCTGTCACCAGGAAAATTTACCATAAGATATGGCGGAAATATCTTTGTTGGTGTGAATCCAAGGGTTACTCGTGGAGTAAGATTAGGATTCCAAGGATATTGTCTTTTCTCCAAGAAGGATTGGAGAAAGGTTTGTCAGCTAGTTCTTTAAAGGGACAGATATCTGCTCTGTCTATCCTGTTACACAAGCGTCTGGCAGCTGTACCAGACGTTCAGGCGTTTGCACAGGCCCTAGTTAGAATCACGCCTGTCTACAAACCTGTGGCTCCTCCCATGGAGTCTAAATTTAGTTCTTTCAGTTCTTCAAGGGGTTCCATTTGAACCTTTCCATTCCATAGATATTAAGTTATTATCTTGGAAAGTTTTGTTTTTGGTAGCTATGTCTTCTGCTCGAAGAGTTTCTGAATTGTCTGCTTTGCAGTGTAATTCACCCTATCTGGTGTTCCATGCAGATAAGGTTGTTTTGCGTACCAAACCTGGTTTCCTTCCAAAAGTGGTTTCTAATAAGAATATTAACCAGGAAATCATTGTTCCTTCTCTGTGCCCTAATCC
>NC_069503.1:1160109788-1160114788 GCF_027579735.1 Bombina bombina
ACACACACACACACACACACACACACACACACGGAGTGCAGAATTATTAGGCAAGTTGTATTTTTGAGGATTAATTTTATTATTGAACAACAACCATGTTCTCAATGAACCCAAAAAACTCAATAATATCAAAGCTGAATATTTTTGGAAGTAGTTTTTAGTTTGTTTTTAGTTTTAGCTATTTTAGGGGGATATCTGTGTGTGCAGGTGACTATTACTGTGCATAATTATTAGGCAACTTAACAAAAAACAAATATATACCCATTTCAATTATTTATTTTTACCAGTGAAACCAATATAACATCTCAACATTCACAAATATACATTTCTGACATTCAAAAACAAAAACAAATCAGTGACCAATATAGCCACCTTTCTTTGCAAGGACACTCAAAAGCCTGCCATCCATGGATTCTGTCAGTGTTTTGATCTGTTCACCATCAACATTGCGTGCAGCAGCAACCACAGCCTCCCAGACACTGTTCAGAGAGGTGTACTGTTTTCCCTCCTTGTAAATCTCACATTTGATGATGGACCACAGGTTCTCAATGGGGTTCAGATCAGGTGAACAAGGAGGCCATGTCATTAGATTTTCTTCTTTTATACCCTTTCTTGCCAGCCATGCTGTGGAGTACTTGGACGCGTGTGATGGAGCATTGTCCTGCTTGAAAATCATGTTTTTCTTGAAGGATGCAGACTTCTTCCTGTACCACTGCTTGAAGAAGGTGTCTTCCAGAAACTGGCAGTAGGACTGGGAGTTGAGCTTGACTCCATCCTCAACCCGAAAAGGCCCCACAAGCTCATCTTTGATGATACCAGCCCAAACCAGTACTCCACCTCCACCTTGCTGGCGTCTGAGTCGGACTGGAGCTCTCTGCCCTTTACCAATCCACACACACACACATATACACACACACACACACACACACACACACACACATATATATATATATATATATATATATATATATATATATATATATATATATATGATACAAGAGATAGGGTGCACACAGATAGAACTAAAGGGTAAAGCGTATTGTGCTGGCAATCCTAAATGAATATAAACAAATTAATTAGAAAAGAGCTCTAACATATCAAAAGAGCTAAAGCGGATACCTGGCCGCACCAACACACCCCTACAGTATACTAAGGAATGACATTCTAAACAGGTATGCTGAACATATGCTTTTAATAAAAACAAAGCCAAAAAAGATACATGCTGAGAAAAATGGCAACAACAAGATACAGCACACAAACATATACCAAGCGTAGTGCACTACTGTCAACTGTGAGCTAGCATTTGCATAGTATAGTTAACTCATGAGAAAGTCCGTTCTTGATGCCGGGCACTTAAGTGTTAAGAACACGCTCCGGTTTAAAGATTTAGACAGATTACCGTCCTTGATATCTCATTATGTGTGTTTGTTCCGGTACCGGATTAAGGATATAATGTGAGAGTCCACAGGATGGTACTAGTACTGTTGCAAACTTAATCCCATGTGCTAATGACAGCTCCAACTTTAAACTTTCAGTGTGCAAGACTTAATACTGCATGGCTTACCTCCGCTATCTTCACACACTCTACGGTATTACCTGGCAGGATCTCATCCGTGGTGTGACTTACAGCGATGTATTCCGCCTATGCAGCTCTTCACTTGCTTGGTTGTGTTGTGTTCACTTGATATCGTCAGATTCACAGCATATCCACCATGCTGGCGTTCTCCACACTGTGTCTTGTTCTACACATTACGCGTTTCGCCCCTCCCCCTTTCCGGGCTGAACTCAGGGCTTCATCAGATGTGTCTAATTAGACACCACAGCAGACTTTATAACACTTGTGCAGATACAAAGTTACACCTCCTTCCTGTATGTTAAAGGGAAGTGTATAGTGCATGTACATTTCAATGGCTACAATTAGGTTACACTACACATTTAATATACAACTAATCTATACAAATATGGTATTTTGCAATTCACACACTTTTGAAAACTGCTTTTAATATACTGATAAAATACAGCATTAGATTTAAATGTACACTGAGAATCACTTATGTGAACATGTCTTCATGCCCATTACTAAGCTGCCGTGTATTTTTTCATACACATTTTCTAACAGTGTTAATAAATAAGGAATACTTATAGAAAACAGGAAAATTCGATTTTTTCATTTAAACCAAAGGGAGAGAGGGTGTTGAGTCTGTACATCCAGCGTGACTCATGCTGGAGCAGTAATTGGTCAATATTACCTCCTCTCCTCCTTGGTTTGATGTGTTCAATACCCAATACTCTTAGGAGAGAAAAATCAGAGTCATGCATTTTTTGGAAGTGTCTGGCCACTGGACTGTCTGACTCTTTATCTTTAATGCTATCTCTGTGTTCCCTCACCCTTTCTTTTAATTCGCGTGTCGTTTTCCCAATGTAAAATTTGGGACACGAACAGTGTAACATATAAATGACATTTGAGGTATTGCAGACTATTCTTTCATTGATGTGGTAAGACCTATCTGAATATTCAGTGCAAAAATTTGAGGCTTTAACGATGTACTTGCAGTACACACATCTGCCACAAGGTTCGCAACCTTTTCTAGTCTGTGCCTGTGTTAGCCAATTTTTTGGGGTGTCTCTTTGGAACTCACTACGAACCAATTTATCCTTAATACTAGGAGCTCTTTTGGCTGTAAGCAGTGGGTACTCAGAAATGAATTTAGCAACTGAACTATCATTTAATAAAATGTGCCAGTGTTTATTAAGGATATTCCGCAATTTGTTCCAATGGGAATTATATTTTGTTATTAAACGAATACTATTCTCTTCCTTAGGCTTTTCAGTTGTTTTATATAATAATTCATTTCTGGGTTTTTGCCTAGCTCTAAGCCATCCTTTCTTAACTTGATTCTTAGAGTACCCTCTCTGAAGGAACCTCTGAGCCATCTCTCCGGCCTGCCTTTCAAAATCTTGTTCAGTGGAGAAGCACCTCTTGAGCCTCAAGAACTGCCCCACTGGAATGCCATTTTTTAAGGCTTCCGGGTGGTGGCTGGAACCATACAACAGATTATTAGTTGCTGTTTCTTTTCGAAACACTTTGCTTTTTAATAATCCATCTTCAATGGTGAGTTTGAGATCCAAAAAAGTAGTTTCCTTATTACTAATCTGGTGAGTTAAGAACAAATTTCTGTTGTTATTGTTCAGAATCTCAACAAATTGTATGGTTCCAGCCACCACCCGGAAGCCTTAAAAAATGGCATTCCAGTGGGGCAGTTCTTGAGGCTCAAGAGGTGCTGCTCCACTGAACAAGATTTTGAAAGGCAGGCCGGAGAGATGGCTCAGAGGTTCCTTCAGAGAGGGTACTCTAAGAATCAAGTTAAGAAAGGATGGCTTAGAGCTAGGCAAAAACCCAGAAATGAATTATTATATAAAACAACTGAAAAGCCTAAGGAAGAGAATAGTATTCGTTTAATAACAAAATATAATTCCCATTGGAACAAATTGCGGAATATCCTTAATAAACACTGGCACATTTTATTAAATGATAGTTCAGTTGCTAAATTCATTTCTGAGTACCCACTGCTTACAGCCAAAAGAGCTCATAGTATTAAGGATAAATTGGTTCGTAGTGAGTTCCAAAGAGACACCCCAAAAAATTGGCTAACACAGGCACAGACTAGAAAAGGTTGCGAACCTTGTGGCAGATGTGTGTACTGCAAGTACATCGTTAAAGCCTCAAATTTTTGCACTGAATATTCAGATAGGTCTTACCACATCAATGAAAGAATAGTCTGCAATACCTCAAATGTCATTTATATGTTACACTGTTCGTGTCCCAAATTTTACATTGGGAAAACGACACGCGAATTAAAAGAAAGGGTGAGGGAACACAGAGATAGCATTAAAGATAAAGAGTCAGACAGTCCAGTGGCCAGACACTTCCAAAAAATGCATGACTCTGATTTCTCTCTCCTAAGAGTATTGGGTATTGAACACATCAAACCAAGGAGGAGAGGAGGTAATATTGACCAATTACTGCTCCAGCATGAGTCACGCTGGATGTACAGACTCAACACCCTCTCTCCCTTTGGTTTAAATGAAAAAATCGAATTTTCCTGTTTTCTATAAGTATTCCTTATTTATTAACACTGTTAGAAAATGTGTATGAAAAAATACACGGCAGCTTAGTAATGGGCATGAAGACATGTTCACATAAGTGATTCTCAGTGTACATTTAAATCTAATGCTGTATTTTATCAGTATATTAAAAGCAGTTTTCAAAAGTGTGTGAATTGCAAAATACCATATTTGTATAGATTAGTTGTATATTAAATGTGTAGTGTAACCTAATTGTAGCCATTGAAATGTACATGCACTATACACTTCCCTTTAACATACAGGAAGGAGGTGTAACTTTGTATCTGCACAAGTGTTATAAAGTCTGCTGTGGTGTCTAATTAGACACATCTGATGAAGCCCTGAGTTCAGCCCGGAAAGGGGGAGGGGCGAAACGCGTAATGTGTAGAACAAGACACAGTGTGGAGAACGCCAGCATGGTGGATATGCTGTGAATCTGACGATATCAAGTGAACACAACACAACCAAGCAAGTGAAGAGCTGCATAGGCGGAATACATCGCTGTAAGTCACACCACGGATGAGATCCTGCCAGGTAATACCGTAGAGTGTGTGAAGATAGCGGAGGTAAGCCATGCAGTATTAAGTCTTGCACACTGAAAGTTTAAAGTTGGAGCTGTCATTAGCACATGGGATTAAGTTTGCAACAGTACTAGTACCATCCTGTGGACTCTCACATTATATCCTTAATCCGGTACCGGAACAAACACACATAATGAGATATCAAGGACGGTAATCTGTCTAAATCTTTAAACCGGAGCGTGTTCTTAACACTTAAGTGCCCGGCATCAAGAACGGACTTTCTCATGAGTTAACTATACTATGCAAATGCTAGCTCACAGTTGACAGTAGTGCACTACGCTTGGTATATGTTTG